>NW_007726789.1:112072-127609 GCF_000696425.1 Galeopterus variegatus | reverse complement strand
GTTGCGATCCGTTGCCGGACACGGAAAAAACAGACAAAAGACAAAAAAAAAAAAAAGAAAAATAAGTTTTAATAGTTTACAATAGCACTGGGCACTATAATTAACAATAATTTATTGTATGTTCTCAAATGGCTAGAAGAGAGAATCTTAAATACTCTCCTCACAAAAGAAATGATAAGTTTTTGCAATGACGAATATGCTAACCACCCTGATATGACCATCACACATTCTACACATGTATTAAAGTACATATCTCTGTACCCTGTAAATATGTACAATCAATACACTTCAATTACAAAGTAAATAAATCCCTTTAAATAAATAAAAAATTAAAATTATAAAAAAGAAAGACCCATGGCTTCAATAACATGGTCTTTGAAAGAGTAAATCATCCTGTGTTCTTGGGTAGTGGCAGTGGTAAAAGCCTTCAGGCAAATCCTTCACACCACCTCCCCTTTCCCCAGTTACTTTGGTTGATTTTATCTGCTCCATTTCCTTCTTATTATATTTTCCTGAAGAAGAATTTTATGTGGGCATCTCAGAGCTGCTATTAACACAAATCACTCAGAACACTCTCATGAAATTAAAAAAGTGGAAGCTTTCAAGGAGTTTCAATTTGCCATAAAGAATGACAAGGACATTTCCTGCCTGCCCAATCTGATATTGGTAATTGCTTCCTGGAGCCCTGTCAGGGCTATAAGACCACACCCAGCTCAAGTGAGAGTAGTCAGGATCTAAATAGGGACCAGGAGCAGACAAGCACTAAAATCCACAGTTTCTGTCCTAGAATTCATAATGTCATCCACAAAATCTGTTGCCCCTTATCTACAGAGAACTTTCTGGAAGAATGTTGAAGATAAGAGTGTGGAATTTCCTCAACTATCACTTATTATTCTACTCTCTTAAAACCCAATGTAAGTTAATGATTACTCTTAAAAAAAAATTTTTTTTTTCCTCCATTTTTTGTCTTTTTTCGTGTCCGGCAACGGACTGCAACCCTCAGTGTCGCGCCCGTACCGGACCAGGACCGGTAATGGGATCGCAACCCTCGGTGCTGCCCCCGCACCTCACTCAGCCAGTGAGCGGCCGGTCTGTATGTGGGATCCGAACCCTCGGCGGGAGCGCTGCCACGCTTCCCAAGCGNAATCACTAAAATCCACAGTTTCTGTCCTAGAATTCGTAATGTCATCCACAAAATCTGTTGCCCCTTATCTACAGAGAACTTTCTGGAAGAATGTTGAAGATAAGAGTGTGGAATTTCCTCAACTATCACTTATTATTCTACTCTCTTAAAACCCAATGTAAGTTAATGATTACTCTTAAAATTTTAACCCCAAAATTTCAACAGTCCCTCTCTAATTTTTGATGTCTTCTCAATATATTTCTCTTCAACCTTCTAACGTAAAATAAGGTGTATAAGACTTGAGTCCAGCTGTGGAGTCTCTCTTCAGCCCTTCATTTATTCATCACACTGGTTTGACAGCTGCAAGCCGAGCAGTACACACCAGAGCCAGTCTCGCATCACTAGGCGTACACACAGATGAGGGCGGGAGCCCAGCTAAGGGCTAACAGACTGATCAACTGACAACGTTAGTTGCTAAGCAACCAGCTCACTGAAACCTGCCTCATCCAAGGCGGAACAAGCCAACTCAAGGACTACGAAGTGTCTGGGTTTTCCTTAATTTTCAAGTTCACTTTTTCTGCAAACACATTTGATGCTTTGTCCATGCAGGCTAATGTAATACTTTTCTACGTCTTACAAAATGGAAAAAAAAAAGGGTTTCAGAATAATTCACAAGAGTTCAAAATACCTTTAAAAACGTAATTAGATGGGGCCAGCCCGGTGGCGCACTGGATAAGTGCGCTGCTTGGGAAGCGCAGAGGCGCTCCCGCCCGAGGGTTCGGATCCCACATACAGACCGGTTCCCGCTCACTGGCTGAGCGAGGCGCGGGAGCAGCACCGAGGGTTGCAATCCCGTTGCCGGTCCCCGGTCCGGTATGGGGGCAACACTGAGGGTTGCGATCCGTTGCCGGACACGGAAAAAAGATAAAAGACAAAAAAAAAAAAATGTAATTAGATGAAGGACTTCTTTTAATCCTATGAAAATTCATATATATATAAAATTTATTTCACAAAACACATTTTAAAATGCACTTCATTATATATATATATAATGCATCTTGATTATATATATATCTTGCACCTTGATCTTCATTTTCTTTTGGGTGAAATGAGCTTTGCTCAATAATTACAAAAAACAACATTTTCTTCTAGAGCCTCTCTTCAGCTGTAGTGTGATAATAACAATGACAGTGGCAACTCATGTTTACCCAGCCTTTAGCATGTGCCAGGCCCTGCTGTCAGAATCCCACTTGAATTCAATTTTAATCTTCACAACTTCTGTGGGTTAGGTACTACTATTCTTTCACTTTAAACATGAGGAAACTGAGAACCAGTGAAATTAAGCAAGTGGTCCAAGGTGATAAAGCTGGTAAGAGGAAGAGTCAGGACTGCAACCCACAGTATTCTTCATGGCCTACTCTCTTGCCTCCCTCTCAAGAATAACTGGGTCAACTGGGAAACTAGTAGGCCCTTCAATTCAAAGAAAAAACAACAGAGATATCAGACTCTGTTCAGACTTACAGACATCCTCTCCCCTACTTCTTCCAACCACAGTTGACCTCAGAAGGATGGATACCCGTTGCCTACCTGGAAATTGCATTATTACCTATTAGTGGAATCTCATATGATGTTAACTGATTCTGATGGGTTATAGCAGTATCAGAAAGCATGTAATAGATGCATAGTGATTATCAAGTGATACAAATGATTTGATATGAAAATCTCTCATCACTTTAGGGTCATATCTCTAAATAAGAAGAATACTGGTAATTCAGTATTTCAGGAATCCAGGCATGTAAGTCCAGAATTCAATCAACATCACACGGATTAGTTAAAGGCAATTGATTTAACAAGCAGCTGTATCATCTCACAATGTGGAAAATTAATTCTGAATCAGTTTTTTACAAAAAGGATAAACAGAATCATGGCATATCTACAAATCCCAATAGTTCTTTACACCAGTTCATCAGGGTCGCATGATCAAACGTCTTGCCCCTCTTTTATAAAACATCTGCCTTCACTCAATACTCCGTTTTAAAGGTTTAAAATTTTCATCAGCTTTATTGTCCTTCAAACACGTGCTCTTTATTCAGATTAAGCTGAGGTTAACTGTATACCCGAGATCAAATTAGCATGAGTAAAATTTTTATTTTGAATAAAACAGCATAAATGTTATAATTTTATTTATTTATTTGTTTTACATTATAATTTTAAAAGCATAGAAAAATACAGCAGAAAAGTGAAATAATCTTTCAACATATACTTGAAGCAAGTGTATATAAAGGCTAGTACTACAATGACTGGCATAGTGTAAATAATAAAAAATGTTAGCTATTATTAGTACTTATCTTGATAGTACTTAGGTTCAGTAGAAGTGAAGGCAGAAAAGTGAAATAATCTTTCAACATATACTTGAAGCAAGTGTATATAAAGGCTAGTACTACAATGACTGGCATAGTGTAAATGATAAAAAATGTTAGCTATTATTAGTACTTATCTTGATAGTACTTAGGTTCAGTAGAAGTGAATCATTTTATATGAAAGAATAAAATGCAGACCAGAGTTCATTGTTCTCCATTCACTATAATGAACACAGTGAACTATAAGCACAACAACGATAATAATAATTATCTGACTCTGAAATGTTAATGATTTCCCTGGCATTGATTCAAATAACTTAAAAAAGGAATGTAATGATGGATCTTTTAATGGCTCTCAGCTTTCTATTTAAAAAGGAAATAACATTTGACCACTAACACTATTAACTGGTACTTCACCCTGAATTGACAAAAGCAATCCTATTTTTAATGAATGTGTTCAGTTTTAAGAGAAAATTATAAAGCCGTCTTATTTTAAACAAAACAAAAAACCACATATCTCTTGGTGCTCACGAGTGCCTGTCCCACAGTACATCTGAAATCAGCCTTTTCCCCGTTCTCCTGTGTAAAGCTTCTATCTGGGCAGATATGTAGCTGTCATTGTCAGCAGGCAATTAATGCTTATCGAATGTCCACCAGTTGTGAGACTCTATAACAGGCTGTCAATAAAATGTCAGATTGACTGCTTAATTTGGCTTTGCTGAATGTCAAAGTCATCATTAATGGTGCTATTTTTTTCTGACTAAATTTAAAAGCTATTTCTTGAGGCTTCTTCCGGGTAGATACTAACTATATGATTAGTCATCAGATACAAATTGCAGAATGCCAACTTCTACTCATGGACAACAGTCTATTATGACTCAGGTGAGAAATTTTCAATTCTGAGTGATTTTTTGTCAATTTCTACAGCTCCTTGGTGCTATATTTTTTGCTAGATTTTTAAAAAAAAATTATGTCACAATTGCCTTAAGAAAAGACAAGGAAAGTTTATCGCAACATTTCAGGTCCCTCTTCTGAACCAGATTCTGGTTATTTCCAGAGAGTTACAAGTTGAAGGGAAGAGACCACAGCTACCATATTAGGTTGCCAACTAATTAGCCGAGGACTCTGAAACTTATAAGTAGCCAGGCAGCCAGTCTTCCCTGGCCCCTAATTCCCTAGTGGCTTCAGGTGATACTGTTCATGTAAGACTAGGCCAACTGGATCTGAGAAACAACAGAATGTCTCCTGGCTCCCAAGCCTTTGGAACTCAGGACTTAAATCTCCTTTCCAGCAGTATGTATGTTCCACTAAGAATCTACGAAGTTCTGTGTTGGGGAATGGGTGCAATCATCCCTCTCTGGGACTTTAACTCAGTCTCAGCATCAACAATGCCATGTCCTCATGTACAGAAAGGACACAGAGATAGTGCCCAGTGTCTCTGAGCCATCCTTTTGTTCCCCAGCCCACACCAGCTATTATACAGAGAGGACTGTATGGATAAAAAAATTATTTAGTTTTAATGAAAATCACTTTTACTTGTAAAAGTTGAAAGAAACAGGTGGCACTGATCAGTTTTATATGTCCTACTGTATCTATGGATCCAGGGATCTTTCTACTGCTGAATAAATATGATCCACAATCCCTGAGGAAAAAGATCTTTTGCTGACCAGGCCTATGCCTTCAAAAGTTAAAAGAGACTAAATGGTGGCTTTTTAGTCTTTACTACTTTTTAGTTACACAAGTAATACATAAATATAGTCTTCTTTAAAAATTAGCTTATCACAGATAAAAATTAAAGTCCTACTTTATGAGAAGGTAGTATTTGAGCAAAGACTTGAAGAGAACAAGGGAGCAAGTCATGCAACTATCTAGGACAAGATAATCCAGCCAGAGGAAGCAGCGGTGCAAAGGTCTGTAGGTGAGAGCACGCCAGGCATGTCTGAGGAACGGCAAGAAGGCCAGTGTGACTGGAGTGGAGGGAGGGCAAGACTCCCGAGAGGGGCCTGACGATACAGAATCGCATAGGCCAAAAGACATTGGCTTTTACTCTGAGGTAGAGTAGAAACCATCACAGGGTTTTGAGCAGAGGTGACAAAATCAGACTTACGTTTTCAACAGGATCATGGGGCTGAAATATTGAAACAGACTCCAAGGGATCAAGGATTGAAGTAGGAAGACAAAGAAAGACGATACTGCAAAACCCCAGGCAAAAGACAGTGGTGGCTTGGACCAGAGTGGTGGTAGCAGAAGTGATTGGAATCGAAATGTTTTTTGAAGGTAAAGTCATGGCACTTGGGCCAGCCCGGTGGCGCACTGGAGAGAGCACCACTTGAGAGCGCGGTGGCGCTCCCACCGAGGGTTTGGATCCCATGTGGAGATGGGTTCCCGCTCACTGGCTGAGCGTGGTGCGGGCGCAACACCGAGGGTTGCAATCCCATTGCCGGTCCCCGGTACGGGCGTGACACCAAGGGTTGCGATCCCGTTACCGGTCAGTAAAAAAGACAAAAAGGAAGAAAAAAAAAAAGTCATGGCACTTGCTGGCAGGTTGGATGCAAGAGAGAGGAGTCAAGGAGGACACAGATACTTGGGGCCTGCATTAAATACAGAGTTGCCATTAACTAAAGTGGAGAAAACTGTGCAATAAGCAGTTTTATGGGAGGAAATTAGGAATTTGGTCACATTTGATTTGTGATGGCTCTTAAACATCCAAGCAGAGATGATGAGCAGACTACTGGATATACAAGTTCTGGATTTTAGGGGAGGGTCAATCTGGAATATAAATTAGTGAGTCGTCATCTCTGATAGTGTTTATGTATCAACTTGACTGGGCCACAGGATTCCTAGATATTTGGTAAAACATCATTCTGGGTGTGTGTGTGTGAAGGTGTTTATGGATGAGATTAACATCTTAATTGGTAGACTGAATAAAGTTTATGTATCAACTTGACTGGGCCACAGGATTCCTAGATATTTGGTAAAACATCATTCTGGGTGTGTGTGTGTGAAGGTGTGTGTGTGTGAAGGTGTTTATGGATGAGATTAACATCTTAATTGGTAGACTGAATAAAGCAGATTGCCCTACCTAATTGTGGGTGTGTCTACTCCAATCAGTTGAAGGCCTGAATAGAACAGAAAGTCTGAATAAGAAGAGATTCTGTCTACCTGACTGCCTTTGTGCTGAAACATCAGCTTTCTCCTACCTTCAGATTTGAATTGCAACATCAGCTTTCCTTGAGCCTCAAGCCTGCAGGCTTTCTGACAGAAACTACACCATCAGCTCTCCCGGGACTCAGGCTTTCAGACTGAAATTAAAACTACACCATTGGCTCTTCCGGGTCTCCAGCTTGCCAGCTGAGGATCTTGGAACTCTTCAGCCTCCGTAATCTGTGAACTAATTCCTTATAATAAATGCCTTTCTCTCTCTCTCTACATCCTATTGGTTCTGTTTCTCTGGAGAATTCTAATATATCATCATAAAAGAATATATATATATATATATTATATGCACACACACACATATATATATATGTGCATATACACCCATGAGGCAGTATGAGATCATCTTGGAAGCTGGTATAGACAGAAGTGCAAGGACTGAGTCCAGGTCACTCCAATTTTAAGAAGTTGGGGAGACAAATCAAAACCAGCAGAGAAGGTTGACAAGCAGCACCCAGTAGGTGAGAGGAAAATCTGAAGAGTGTAGAGTCCCAAAAGCCAAGTGAAGGAAGTGTTTCAGGAAATAGAAAGTAACTGAATGTTGATGAGTAAAGAAAAATGAGGACAGGAAATGGATTATTGAATTTGGCTATGTTTTATTTACTATTTTTGTATCTATATTAATATGTGAGATATGGTTCTCATTTCTTTTGCTACCCTCATTGTGTGTTGGTAATTGACTTATGCTAGACTTATGAAATAAGATATGTTCCTTTCCATCTTCTAGACTTTAAAACAAGTTTATGTAATATGGGTTGGTAGTATTAGCAAATAAAAAATCTAGGCCCATGGCCTTTCTGAGGTGTGTGGCTACTTTGACTATGACCCAGATTTCTTATATTTTCTCTTTTCTTTGGCCCAATTTTGGTAATTTACATTTTCCATGAAACTTGTATACCAAGGTTTTTAAGTTTATTGGTATACGGCTTCTATAGCATTTCTGATAATCATTTTTCTTTCCTTTATCTCTAAATGTCACCTTTTTCATTTTTTATACTGAATTCCTTCTTTTTTGCAATTTTTGAATAATTTGGTCAAAGTTTATATATATAATTAGTATTTTTTTTAAAAAATAGTGTAAACATATTTGATCAACATCATAAAAAAATTTTTTGCCACTTCATGAATGCCGGCTTTTATCCTTATTTCCTTCCAACTATTTTATTAGGGTTGAAAGCATAGTTCTTATTCTGGATGTTTGCTATTTTTAAATAAATGCACCAAGCCTTGGAGACAACTCTGTGATGTGCAGCCCAGATCCCTCTCTCTTTTTTTTTTTTTTTTCCCAGATCCCTCTTTAATGAAGAATTCGTCATCCCAGCTGCTGAGAGCCGCAGGCAGACAGACTTCTGCTGCCAGCCTCTTCAGGGATGGCCTCAGCCCCGAGTGCCTCGCCCAAGGGCACGCCCTTCCCAGGGTGGCCCACATCCAAAGACTGATCCATGCAAGAATACAAAGGCCTGGCCACCTCAGCCAAACTCTGAAGAGCATTTTAGTTCTCATGCTGGGGACTGAGACTGTTGTTGGGCTTGTACTGAAGATCAACATCTGCTAAATCCTGCTTTCTTCACCTCCCTTCAGTGTGTATTGGGTCCAAGGGCTCTTCACACCAACTCTGTCACAGAGTCTTCTTCCCAAGGATCCCAAACTGCAAAAAGACTATAACCATCCTTCTTCAGATCCATATTAAGAACACTGCTTTAACCCTAACCCTAACAAGGCTTTCATTAGTATTCATTTTTAAATATTTTGTAATTTCTGCATTGGTTTCCCTTTTATCTCATGAATTATTAAGAGTGTGGTTTTTTTTAATTGCAAGTATATGATGCGAGGTTAGATTATTACCTTTGTTATTAATTTCTGGTTTTAATGAGTCCTTTAAGGCCTACTTACTATTTGATCAGAACAACTACTTAATTATGGTTTTTGCAACTGTTTCATGTATACTGAGAATGTGAGCTATCCAGATCTTCTATTTATATTTTTATTTTTATTTTTTTTGTCTACATAATCTGTCAGTTTCAGAGAAAAGAGTGTTAAAAATCTCCTACTCTGATTGCGGATTTGTTTATTTCTCCTTATGATCCTTTCATTTTCCAAATATATTTTGAAGCTTCGTTAAGTGGATATAGGCTCATAACTGTTACCTTCTTGATGGATTATTACTTTGGTCAACATAGAATTTCACTTTTTGTCCCTTCTAATTCCATTCATCTTGAATTCTAGTTTGTGGCATATTTATCATTGTTACACATACTTTTTTTGTTAGTGTTTGACTAATATATTTTTCTGAGGTAGGTTTCTTATTAACAAAATATACTTATTTTTAATAAATCTCAGCTTGTGCCTTTCAATGGGTGCCTTTGATCAGTTTATATATTTTGTGATTTCTAAAATATTTGATCTAATATATGCCATCTTATGTCGTGTTACTATTTTTCATGCCTTCTCTTTGTTTCTTGTTTTCTCCTCAGACATATGTAGCACTGAGAAAGTTTTCTTCATTTAATATTAATCATACTTACTATAATTTTTCACACTGTCCTGGTTTACCCATTTTGTTAAGTCTGTTAATGATTCTATATTAATTAAGGTAATGTGACATCATAATCCTCGCTAGTTTTATAACAGATAAAACCTAAGTTCCCAATGGTGTCACTCACTCATGACACAGCCCAGTGTGTATTCCTAGAGGAGCTAACATCCACATGGTCACTTAGGGCCCAGGCTCCTTTTATCATGGGGCTCTGTCTCTTCTGAGGTCGAGTCCTTTTCGTCTGGCTTGTAGACAAAGAAAAACTGTGAAGCAAGTGCATCTGCTTCATATCCACTCTGTCTTGCAACTAACTCATACTCTCCTGGCAAGAACTAGTCATATGGACGCACCTAAATGCAAGTGGTGCTAAAAAATGGAGCCCTGGCTGAGTAGACACTTCCAAGCAACAATTCCAGGGGGGTAGCATAAAGTAACTGGCCATCTCTGCCACATTCTTGTTTCTAAGCCTTCCTGAATAATTTGGTTTGTTTATCACTACTTCAATATTGAAACACTCTTGCCCCTTTGCATGGCACAATTCATTTCTCTTTCCTCCATGCTCTATTCCATTTAATCCTTGCATGGAACTTAGCCTTTCTCTGTATTCGACATTATCGGTTCCATTAGCCCCTCTGTGGAATGGAAAGCTACCAGCAAACCTTAACCTTCAGGAAGAGCAGACTAGCTACTCTCCTAATGATCAGGGCATTCCCTCTGGTGGCCTAAACCTTGAATAGGAACCCTGGGGATCTAAAAACATCCAGTTTGGAATTAGCTTTGTCATCTGTCTCTGAGCTCAAGTAAAACCTTTTATTTTATTTTATTTTATTTTTGTCCTCTTTGAGACCGGCCACACCGCGCTCAGCCAGTGAGCGCACTGGCCATCCTTATATAGGATCCGCAGTTTGGAATTAGCTTTGTCATCTGTCTCTGAGCTCAAGTAAAACCTTTTATTTTATTTTATTTTATTTTTGTCCTTTTTGAGACCGGCCACACCGCGCTCAGCCAGTGAGCGCACTGGCCATCCTTATATAGGATCCGAACCCGCAGCAGGAGGCTCCTAGCGCCACACTCTCCCGAGTGCGCCACGGGCTCGGCCCCCCAAGTAAAATCTTTTAGACACACCAGTTTGGCTTTGTTTGTTAATCTCTTAAATCCCAAGCACACTACAAGGGATAACTCATCAGGACATGCCTGGGATTCTCTTCTTTTAAAATTAACATCCATAAAATATGCTAATTTGCTCCCAAGAATCAGTCATATTGACTTTAAGAACCATTGCAGTTCCAACATTTGCTCTGATACTGACCTGATTAATCTTCTCTTATTATATTGTGCACAGATAAATCAGCACCTGAGTACATAAACATTCCCCACTCACTTCCTCTACACCACAGGGCTTGTAATTTTACTTACTTCCTGCCAGTTACATGCCAGAGTTTCTATCAGTCTTTACAGTTTATTTCATTATATACTTTCGTCACCCTTAAATTTCATTTTAAATCCTTTTTAAATAGACTGCTCACAACAATGTACATATCTTCACTATAAAAACTCAATTCCTATTTATCTAGAATCCAAAAACTAGAAAGCTTGTGTTTACTTTTTTCCCCATAGCAACGTAAGTGAGAATTGAAATATGTATTGGACACAATAAAGCAGGAAAAAAGTCAAATTGCTTTTGAATCTCAAAGAAAGATTAAATTTTATCAGACTAGTTCTAGCATTATACATGATTAATCTTATGTCTATACTTTATTGTATCAATAGTTCAAACTTTATGATAGGGTAATATTTTATACTTACTATACCACATGTATACAGCAATCTGAACATAATGATCTAGAAATGGTATATTTCTCTTAACTAAAATTTTAACTAACTTTTGTCCAGTCACCATGAAGAGTTGTAATATTTAAATTAACTATTTTGAAAGTACCAAGATGCAAATATGAAACTAAATATTTCTATGGGAATTAGGTGCAAAGACTATTTCTTCTACATTAAGTTTGCTGACAGAGGAAACGTCTTTGTAAAAAGACATTTTTCCTGTCAAAAAATAACATCCAACAGCCCACATAACTAAGGCTAATTTAATATTATTGAGTTTTATCTGACAAAAATTTTAAATGCTCCATTTGTCCACTTCATAAATTATCAACATGTGGTTCAAAGTCTATTCAATATAAAGCCAAAATATATATTTATTATTTAGAGAGAGATTATTAAGGGAAAAACCAGTGAAAAAAGACAAAAGAAAAATAAAGAAAGAAAGGAATGAATGTTACAGAGTAAAACAGAAAGACAGATACATAAAGAGACCCAGGAATAGCCAGATAGCAAATTAGAAAAAAGATACGCAGAAAGTCAGAGAACGCTGCAAACAGAAAGATGCACTCACCACTTAGAGTATGTCCAGGCAAAAGAGCAAAAAAAGAGTAAAATTTTCATTTAATAACAACTCTACCTTGGGCTCTTTTATTCTGCAACTACAAGAAAAATCGCATGTTACTTCTTGGTACCTAAAGTAAGAAAAGTAATATGTTCACTCAATATCTACTAGTTGAGTGCCTACTGTTTGAAGGTACTTCAAAAGTTCACAGAAAAATAGAATTAAGTGATAATACAGAATCTTTCCACGAACTTTTTGAAATACCCTCATATGCTTTGCTTTGTTAGAAGTGATCCCGATTTGGCAGTGAATAAGAAAGACAAAAATCTCTACCTTGATATTGCTTGCAAATAGAACTGAGTTACTTATCTACAAAATGGAGGCTTCTTTCCTCTACTGTAGAGTAACTTTTCAATTTAATTGCTATAGTCTGTCATTTCCTTTTACTTTGGTTCTTGGTTTCTGGCAATGTCAAAAAAGCTGTGAACCAACACACATTTCTCACTACAGTCTTAGTACACAACAAAAGCTAGAATTTTCAGTATTACACTCTGTTCTTTTTCATTACTATAGTGCTCTTAAAACATTTTTTCATTGTGCAAACACCTTTAACACATTTTTTTAGCAAGGAGCCTTACTATTTATATATTTATAAATTACATAAATGTACTATATACCAATCTGTTACATACATTACAAAAACAAACCCCAAAGTAGAAATAAATTGACATAGAAATATACAGATAATAAAAAAATTTACAGATGGTAAATTTCTTCCCACATCCCCAGAGGTCATCTGCACCCTCAGGAGTGCACAAACCCTCACTTGAGAGATACCTGCACTCATATTAGTTTTTCACATTTTAGAACTTTATGACAACAAATTTATAAAGTAACCCTTTATCCATTTCAACTGTTGTTTGTGACAAAAGGGGAAATAATCTAATTCAATAAGTCACAGCATGTTGCAAAGTTGGCTTGATTCCCATAGTATGCTGTTTTCTTCCCTTGCCCCAGTAGGTGATAAACATTTCAGCTCTGGGAACACTTAAAAATTAATATAAATTCTGATTGAAGGTATTTGTGGAACTTATATCAAAAGATTGAATAACTTCTTAATAAACACTTTACATTGTTTATTAAATGTTACTTTATACTTCCATAGAATCAAAGGCCTTAATTAGGTCTTTCATTGTTAGACCTGAAGTGTGGCTGTTTGTATGTGTGTGTGTGTGGAGGGGAATTTCAGTGACCTTTTTATTAATAACAAAAACACTAACCAGAGTTGTTGAAACTATTTTGTTCTTTGTGGAGCACTGATACTTGTATTATCTCAGTAGATTTTGTTTTTTTTAATTTTATTTAATTTTGTCAATATACAATGTGGTTGATTATTGTGGCCCATTACGGTGAAACTATTTTGTTCTTTGTGGAGCACTGATACTTGTCTTATCTACTTATCTCAGTAGATTTTGGTTTTTTTAATTTTATTTAATTTTGTCAATATACAATGTGGTTGATTATTGTGGCCCATTACCAAAACCTCCCTCCCCCCTCTCTCTCCCCCCTCCCTCCCAACAGTCTCCTTTCTGATCGCTTGTTGTATCAACTTCAAGGAATTGTAACTGTTATGTCTTCTTCCCTCCCCCACCCCCAGTTTTCTTGTGTCTTTATGTATTTATTTTTAGCTCCCATAAATAAGTGAGAACATGTGATATTTCTCTTTCTGTGCCTGACTTGTTTCACTTAATATCGTTCTCTCTAGGTCCATCCATGTCATTGCAAATGGCAGTATTTCATTCTTTTTCATAGCTGAGTAGTATTCCATTGTGTAGATATACCACATTTTCCATATACACTCATCTGATGATAGACATTTGGGCTGGTTCCAACTCTTAGCTATTGTAAAGAGTGCTGCAATGAACACTGGGGGAGAGGTATACCTTCGAATTGATGATTTCCATTCCTCTGGGTATATTCCTAGCAGTGCAATAGCTAGGTCCTATGGTAGATCTATCTGCACTGTTTGAGGAACCTCCAAACATTTTCCATAATGGCTGCACCATTTTGCAGTCCCACCAACAATGTATGAGAGTTCCTTTTTCTCTGCAACCTCGTCAGCATTTATTGTTTGCAGTCTTTTGGATATTAGCCATCCTAACCGGGGTAAGAAGGTATCTCAGTGTGGTTTTGATTTGCATTTCCCGAATGCTGAGTGATGTTGAGCATTTTTTCATATGTCTGTTGGCCATTCGTATATCTTCCTTTGAGAAATGCCTATTTAGCTCTTCTGTCCATTTTTTAATTGGGATGCTTGTTTTTTTCTTGTAAAGTTGTTTCAGTTCCTTGTATATTCTGGATATTAATCCTTTGTCAGATGTGTATTTTGCAAATATTTCTGCCCACTCTTTTTGTTGTCTTTTAACTCTGTTAATTGTTTCTTTTGCTGTACAGAAGCTTTTAAGTTTGACATAATCCCATTTGTTTATTTTTCCTTCAGTTGCCGGTGCTTTTGGGGTCATAGTCATGAAGTCTGTGTCCAGTCCTACTTCCTGAAGTGTTTCTCCTATGTTTTCTTTGAGAAGTTTTATTGTTTCAGGGTGTATATTTAATTCTTTAATACATTTTGTGTTGACTTTAGTATATGGTGAGAAGTATGGGTCTAGTTTCATTCTCCTGCATATGGATATCCAATTATCCCAGCACCATTTGCTGAAGAAGCAGTCTCTTCCCCAGTGTATAGGCTTGGTGCCTTTGTCATATTCAGATGGCTGTAGGTGTGTGAGTTGATTTCTGGATTTTCTATTCTATTCCATTGATAAGTGTGTCTGTTTTTATGCCAGTACCATGCTGTTTTGGTTAATATAGCTTTGTAGTATTGTTTAAAGTCAGGTAGTGTTATGCCTCCAGCTTTATTTTTTTTTGCTCAGAATAGCTTTGGCTATGCATGGCCTTTTGTTATTCCATGTAAATATCTGGATAGTTTTTTCCATTTCAGAGAAAAATGTCACTGGAATTTTGATGGGGATTGCATTGATATGTAGATCACTTTGAGTACTATGGACATTTTCACACTGTTGATTCTTCCAATCCACGAGCATGGGATATCTTTCCATCTTCTTGCATCCTCTCTAATTTCTCTCAGCAGTGGTTTGTAGTTCTCATTATAGAGATTTTTCACATCCTTGGTTAACTCAATTCCTAAGTATTTTATTTTTTTGGTGGCTATTGTAAATGGGCAAGCTTTCTTGATTTCTCTTTTTGCATGTTCACTATTGGAGAATAGAAATGCTACTGACTTTTGTGTGTTGATTTTGTGTCCTGCTACTTGGCTGAAATCATTTATCAACTCCAAGAGTTTTTTTGTAGAGGCTTTAGGCTGTCTGATATATAGGATCATGTCATCTGCAAAAAGGGACAGTTTGACTTCATCTTTTCCAATCTGGATGCCCTTTATTTCCTTCTCTTCTCTGATTGTTCTGGCTAGTAATTTCAACAGTATGTTGAATAGAAGTGGTAAGAGTGGGCATCCTTGTCTAGTTCCTGTTCTTAAAGGAAAAGCTTTCAGTTTTTCCCCACTCAGGATATTGACAGTGCGTTTATCATATATGGCTTTAATTATGTTGAGATAATTCCCATCTATACCTAACTTATAGAGGGTCTTTGTCATGAATGAATGTTGAATTTTATCAAATACTTTTTCAGCATCTATAGAGAAGATTGTATTTTCCTTGTGTTTGATTTTATTGATATGATGTATCACATTTATTGATTTGCATATGTTGAACCAACCTTGCATCCCTGCAATGAATCCCACTTGATCGTGGTGAATAATTTTACATATGTGTTGCTGTATTCTGTTAGCTAGTATTTTATTGAGGATTTTTGCATCTATATTCATCAAGGATAT
>NW_007726789.1:99285-109290 GCF_000696425.1 Galeopterus variegatus | reverse complement strand
TTTTTTTTTTTTTTTTTTTTTTTTTTTTTTTTTTTTTGTCTTTTTTGTGACTGGCCACACCACGCTCA
Source organism: Galeopterus variegatus (assembly GCF_000696425.1). Classification (NCBI taxonomy): domain Eukaryota; kingdom Metazoa; phylum Chordata; class Mammalia; order Dermoptera; family Cynocephalidae; genus Galeopterus; species Galeopterus variegatus. Next base: position 109,222 of record NW_007726789.1, on the reverse strand, counting down.
GCCAGTGAGCGCACCGGACATCCCTATATAGGATCCGAACCCGTGGCGGGAGCACCCAGCGCTGCACTCTCCCGAGTGTGCCACAGTGTTGGCCTGTGTTGAATATGTTTTCAATGCAATCTCCTTTTTCTTCCCTTCTGGAATAGCTGTGACTCGGATATTTGAGCACTTAAGGTTGTCTGATATCTCTCTCAGATTTTCTTCAATGCCTTTAATTCATTTTTCTTTTTCTTTTTTTTTTTTTTTGTCTGCCTGTGTTATTTCAAACAGCCCATCTTCAAGGTCAGAAGTTCTCTCTTCTACTTCTACAAGCCTGCTGCTCAAACTCTCTGTTGTGTTTTTTATTCCATTGAATGGATTCTTCAGTTCGGCAAGCTCTGCTACATTCTGTTTCAGGGCACTGATTTCCTTGTACATTTCTTCTTTCAGATCCTGTATACTTTTCTTCACTTCAACATGTTGTCTAGCTGAGTTTTCTTGTATCTCATTCAATTTCCTTAGAATTATCACTCGAAATTCCTTGCCAGACATTTCAAGGGTTTCTTGTTCTATAGGATCTAGAGCTTGAGAGTTATTACCATTTGGTGGTGTACTTTCTTGATTTTTCATATTCCTGATATCTTTCCTCTGATGTTTAGTCATTGTGGCAGGGGGTTTCACAGTCCACAGATTTGACACTATTGTCTGGCTAGGATGTTGCTGGGGTTGCCAATTTGGTACAGCTACCTCAGTGTCTGCTCAGTTGGCCACTAGTGCCCTGCATGTGTGGTTGCCTTGGGTTTTGGGCCTCTCCAGGGAGCCACCTCTCTGGTCAGCATGCACTCAGCCAGGCTGTTGGGTCACGCAGCAGCACCGCAGGGTGTGTGGTCTCTGCTGAGCTTCCACCTCCCCTGCTGGATATCTACCTGCTCCACTCACACTGGGCTAGGCTGCTGGGTCATGCGGTGGCACCACAGGTAGTGTGGTCTCTGTGGAGCTTCTGCTGCCCCTGCTGGATGTCTCCCTGCTCCGTGCACACTGGGCCGGGCTGCTGGATTGCGCGGCAGCGGCACCACAGGGTGTGTGTCAAAAACTTCAAATTTTTGATGATGATTTTAATCTCTACATTTCTCTGATGGATGCGGTATTTCTTTTGCTTTAGTATCAGTTTCTGAGGCTGGGAAGTCCAAAGTCCAGCAGAATGCGCTGGAATCGCCAGGTGGGAGGATGCTGGGGACAGAGTTAATGTGACTGGAATGGCAGAAATTCTTTTCCTTCTGAAAAAATCAGGAGAACAAGGAACTGTGGCAAACAAGCTCTCTCAGTAGATTATTTTAATGAGCCAATGGAGCAGATATTATTATCTCCATTTTATAAACCAAAAAAGCAAAGCACAAAAACTGAAATGAGTTTCCTAAGATAATGTGGGAAGTTAACAAGAGAGAGAAGATGCTAATAAAAAATGGCCTAATACTAATTTGATGTGTGTTTCTGATACCACACTGCTGAAATACACTGGATATTGAATTCTATATCTTCTACAACATGCAACTTTACAAATCTTTTCCTCATGAAGTTATAGTAATGTTATTCCCCACAAGAAAATATAAAGTGTATTTTATTTATTTATTTTTTTGGTGACCGGTAAGGGGATCGCAACCCTTGGCTTGGTGTTGCATGCACCTCGCTCAGCCAGTGAGCGCACCGGCCATCCCTATATAGGATCCGAACCCGTGGCAGGAGCGCTCCTGCGCTCCCAGCGCCACACTCTCCCGAGTGAGCCACGGGATCGGTCCTATAAAGTGTATTTTAAAAGCATTTATGATATTTCATTCATTTAAAGGCTAGGAGGGGTAAGCATTGTTGTTTTTTTCCCCACAAAATTACATGTTGTGGGATTACTGTTATTTAAGTTTACAAAACTCCCTGACCAACCACCATCTGGGGGAACAGTGACCTCTGTTATTGATAAGGCAAAGCTGAAATATTGAAAGGGGCTCCTTTAGAATTATGGTGTTAAGGTAGGACAAGTGAAAAATAATAACTATAACCAGAATAATAATAAAGTTTTCTACACAAAATATGTCAATTCTTCTGACTTCTGATATTTTGTTTTGAGATAAAGGAGTTCAATTACTTTTTATCTAATAGTTCTGATATATAGTCTAATTGTTCTCCAAATCTGAGCCCAACATTTTCAGGTGGCACCTATGAGGCCAGGTCTACAGAAATGAGCAAAGTGACACATGAAAATTCACAAAAACATCAAGGAAAAGATCACTTCACTTAGCTATTGTTAAGATGCTTGCATTAATTTCCTTACCGCTGTGATAAGACCACAAACTCAGTGGCTTAAAACAATTCAAATTTATTATCTTAAGTTCTGGAGGTCAAAAGTCCAAAATGGGATTCACTGGGCTAACATCAAGGTGTCAGCAGGGCTGTGTTCCTTCTGGAGACTCTGGGGAGAATCTGTTTCCTTGCCTTTTCCAGCTTCTAGAGGTCATTTGCTTCATGGTCGATTCCTTCAAAGCCAGCAATCACATCGCCATACCCTCGACTTCCATCATCACATCTCCTCTGCCTCTTCTGACTCTTTTTTCCATCTTTTAAGGACCCTTGTGATTACATTGGGTCTGGGTGTATAATCCAGGATAACATCTCCATCTCAAGGTCCTTAATTTAATCACAGGCTCCAAGGATTAGGACAAGAACCTCTTTGGAGGGCCATTATTCTGCCTAACATAGTGATCAATAGCTAATGGGAACCTTAAACAGAAAGTTCTCTGAGTTCCACACAGCTTGGTGTTGAGATAGGAGGTACTCAGTTTACCTGGGCTCAGGTTACAGGACACACCTCTGGGTTTCAAGCCATTCCCTAAGTTCTCAGGCTCCTCCTGTTAGGTCCTCCCCTAGAGGAAAGTTACTGTTGTTAGTTAGACCTATTTTCAGCACCAACACAGGGAAAATGAGACCAAAAGGGGCTGGCTTATGCAAATTCAGTGGCTGGGCATGCTCAGTAGACGAGTTATTTAGCTCCCTGGTTGCTGAATGAACTTCCACTTGGGGTGCTAAACAGTACAGAATATTCTTGAATGTGTTTGGTGCATATGACAGGATTTGACCAATGAACATGCTCCAAGAAGACACCAACTGAGCATGTGCAAGACTATGTTACATAACAGGGAACCATCCCCTTAATTGAATATTCATTAGGTAGCGAAACTATAAGAGCTGAATCCCAGCAGAAGGCGGGGCTGTTGCTCACTCTCCTAGAGCCAGCCCGCACTCTGCCTGTGGAGTGTGTATTATTTTTGTATCAAACTTTCAGCAAGCTGCTGCTCACTCTCCTGAGTCAACCTGCACTCTATACTGAACTGAAGTGTGTATTTCTTACTTTCAGGTTAAATTTGGAGTGGGCCCTGTGCAGTCTCTGAAGCAATGCCACACTTTCTCTGTTTAGTGTGTATCTCTTATTTGTTAAATTAAACCTGTTCTCACTTTCTACTGTGATTCTGCTCTTGAATTCTTTCCTGTGGTGGAGTCAAGAACCTGGTAAGATGACTGGGTGGGCTGAGGCCGACTATGGCTTCACCACCCCACCTGCGGCAAGACCCTTCCTCCGGCATCAGTGTCATGAAGAATTTAGGGGATTTGGAGGCATGTGGACCTACACTGGGATTTGAACTCTGGTATCCAGCAGTTTTGTGATTTTAAACAAATTACTCAATACTTTGCAAACTCTATTTTGTCATCTGTAAAGCTGTGATATCTATGTCAAAGGCTTATAGGGTGATTGAACAAAGTAACGAATGTGCATATACCTAGTACTGAGGCTAGTAAACAAATAAAGATGGTTAATAAATGGTAATTTAGGCTTTGCACACTGAATAACGGTTATCATTTCCTTGGTAAGAAACATATTCATATTCTGGCTTATCCTTGCACCATCAATATCCTTTTCCGTTAATAAGCTTCAAATAACTTTATTTTAACATTTACATAACTAGAGGACTCATTTGCAATGATTTTGATATTCAATTTTAATTCAAGGTAAAAGATCATTCTGAATATATATCTATTTTGTACACGTCAGTGAGTTAGAGGAGTTTATAGAGTTTTTAAAGATTGTGGCAAGGAAATTCAACATCTTTATAATTTAGGAAGTTTTCTTTGCCTTTTTAAGGTAACTTTCTTCATTTATTATGTAAAAAGACACAAATTTTATTATAGCTTTGAAATTTTGCTTCCACCACACATATACTTTGCAGTGAGTAATTAATAATTGCCATCACTATTTGAAAGCTTATCTCATTTGAACCATTAGGACATAATTCACTGGTTTTTCTAGGTGCTTCTTGAAACTGACTTCTGCCTAGACTATAAAGATATGGTTCCTATTATTTTCAGCAACCATATCTTAAAGCATTCAAAAATGAACATGTCTCCCATTCTAAAAAAAAAAAGCAATCTTATAATATGACCTTAAGAGCTAACCTAATGTGGACTTGGCTAGCTAAGAAATAAATGACCTTGCAATGAAATCATGGTGTGATAAATACACAATGTCACCACACTGTTGCTACTCCCACTTCCACCTATAACACAATAATTCTCCATTGGGAACCTCTTGTTTTAACAACCAGACGTAAAATCTTCTTATAAGCAGGTTGTTGTGTGTACCAGGTATAAATGATATGGTCAGAAAACACTTCCACACATCTACCAATATTTGCTTTGCCTTGCTGGGCAATCTCCAGTAAAGAATAGTAACCTTGGTACTCCAAACTTCTAATTTGTTGTCCAAAAGACTCAGTGAAACTAGTGACTGTTTTGTCACTTGGAAGGGGAAAAAACGTCAAAGAAGAAATATAAAGAAATGTGCCTTTTATTCTTCTAGGTTCTTTTATTAGATCTAAAAACAATTGCTATTTCCTTCCCTAGATAGCAAAGGTTGAGGTCATTTGGATAGTTGTTTTTCAACATTAGACCCAAAATATAATGCACAGCAGGATATTAGGCAGCTATTTTTTCTTTAGGAAAACACTTCTGTAGTTCTTTCTGTACTCATACACACAAAAGTGAGGAAAGATGAGGAATATATTCTTCTATAAATCCAAGATAACAAGATGATATATAATCAAATACAAGAACAATGCACTTTATAGGACACAATTTATAAAATATTTTGTAATTATTTGAATGATGTTCATAAATGTTACAAAAATATTTGCTGCCCCTAATATGTGCAAAGTCCAGGGCTGAGTGTTCGGCAGAGAGAGGGGCAGAGGGAGATTCAGGCACCTGCACAAGTCTGACTTTTCAGCACCATCACTGCGGCTGCCCCAGCCCCACCGGCACCATGCACCACTGCTTCTGCAACCGCTGCCTCTGCCTCCCCACCTGTCCGCTGCTGCTACCATTGCTCCTACCAGCTTCCATTTTTCGATCATTTTCCAGGAGCATGGCAAAGGATGTCCCATAAATATTTCCTGTATGCTCACTTTTTTTTTCCTTCTTTTAAACCAGTGCCCAATCCTTTCCTCTCTCCTAAGTCAAAGGAAAAAAACAATAGCTTGTTTAGGCGATTTCAGTTAATTTCTTTTGCCTTCCTCTTATGAGGCTGCAGAGAAATCCCCAGAGTCCTCCAGGTTGCGGGCTGGAGACACATAAGCCTCTGTGTGAGGTCCTCAGACTGACAATGCCTCTCAGTTCCCAGGACTGCTATCAAAGCTCTTTCAAGGGGAACACAAATTTTCCCAAAACTCTAACCTCCACATACGTTTTTAAGACACTAGAGTTAAGGTCAAGAAGTCCCTCACACACTTTTCAAACTGCTCTTAAATATGAAATGGATGATCCTTTGATAGGTGTGAACATGAAATATAGGATGGCCTTCCTCTCTAGCATCCAGCAAGGTCCCACTCCACTTCAAAGAGAATTCAAAGTGGAAAACAAATTATGTTCAAAACAGCAAACTAGCCCATATATCAACAACGTCAACAACAAAACACATATAAATTCCCCCTTCTATGATATTTAAAGTAAAGGAACACCACAATTTCATTTTTTAAAATCCCATACACAACTTCCTAAACATTTAAAATTATGTTTCCACTAATCTTGGATTGTAAATTAAAGCAGAGGCAAGAGCATGGCCAGCCAATTTTAAAGAAGCAAAAGTTAAGAGAGATTTGGGTACCTGGAGAGCTTGGAGCATACTCAAAAGATTAAACATTTACATCTGAGAAGTAGAGCCCCGAGAAAAATGATTTCAAAATAAAAGAAAAATTGAGATCTAAAATATAGATACAATTGGTGAAAACTGTCCTTGCTGAGTAGCCTTAAAAAATGTTGTTTCCTAAGAGAATTTTGGTATAGAAACCAAAACTCTGTTCTCCTGTGCTTGGAAAATAAACATGATCACCAATACTAATAAACCATTAATTAGTATCTAGTAGGTTTCAGACCATTGGTTTTAACCTGATATTTATTATCTCATTTAATTTCCACATCAGCCCAAAGAAGTAACAATTCACCTACTTTTACAATTAGAGGAGAAAATAAAACTTAGAGACATTAAGCCACTAGTTGCTAAACCTACACATTGGGAATAAAAACATCTACCTACCAGGCTTTTTTTAAGCATAAAATGAGAGTGTTTATTGGTAGATATTGTTGTTATTATCATTATTATTATGGCGTTCTCATTTTGCTATTGAAGTATGCATGATTTGGCCCCTGTCAGGGCAGAAGTGGCTTCCAGCTAGCGTTCTCAGACCGACTCTTGGTCTGGCACAAAGTCTTGCACACAAATACGCTGACTGTTTGCTGAATGTTTCACTCCCACAGAGACTGAAACCTTTGTATGATTCCATAACCAAGAATAATAGTCAACTCTTAACAGGTCCAGTGATAAGTAAAGTGGGTGAGAATCAGCATAAACTCCAGAAACATAGCTCTGCATATATGCCCTGCCTGGACCCCAGAATTTCTGTTAAACTTCACCCTACCTGCATTAAAGTCAACATGTTCACTCTTCAAACACTCACTCAGCAAGTGTGAGGCTCAGCGTTAGAGAACAAAATGAATAAGACCCTGTCATGAAGCCCAAAACCTTTTCCCTCAGGAAACTCTCCACCTCGTGGGGGAAAACATATGTGCATAAATTACTGGACAATGAGAGGGAAATCCCATAGTTTGTAGTTAACATATCCACACAACTGCAAAACTCGTCTTCCCAGTCTTCCTGATCTCAGCAAAGGATAAAGTCATCCCTGGAGTGCCTCAAGCAAGTGTCTTGAAGTCAGATTTGACACCTGTCTTTCCCTGACATCCCACAGCCAGTTTACCCACAAATTCCATAGGCTGTTCCTTCAGAATGCATCTAACAATCTTCACCACCTCCAGCCCTGCTGTCCAGTGTAAGCCATCATCTTGTTCCTGTCTTATTCAAGTAGCCTCCTAATTGGAGTCCCTATTTCCACCCTCATCTCCCTACAGAAGCTGGGGAATTGTCTTTCCAAAAAATAAGTCAGAAAATGTCACGTCTCTGTCAAAATCATCCAAGGTCTTCCCATCTCACTGAAAGTAAAAACTAAAACCCTAATCACAGCCTGCAAGGTGGTCACATGTGATCTGGCCTCACATCTTGCTACTCGCCCTATGAGCTCACTCCTCTCTAGCCACCTGCCTCTTGCTGCACACAAAGACCACTAGTCCCTCGAACCGCGGCTTTATCTTTGCTGTTCCCTCTGCTGGGAATGTTTTCACCAGATGGAATGTGGTTTGTTCCTTCACTTATTATTGGAGCCTTCCCAGACCATCCCATTGAAAAGCAGCAATTCCCACTACCACTATGGCCACCCTGCCTACCTCACCCTGTTTAATTGTCTTCCACAGCCTTTAAACCCATTAAACAAACTTCATATTTACTTAACTCTTTGTTTATAGTTACTCTTGTCCAACTAGAATAGAAATGCCAAAGGGGCAAGGATTTTGTCTGTTGTATACAGTATGTCTCTACTGTCATGTATATATTGCTGTATCCCCACAATCTAGAACAGTGACTGGCATGTGGTGGTCACTCAACACATAACTGTGGAAGGAATGGATGACTAAATAAATGAATTAATGAATGAAAGAGCAAACTAGGAAGTGAGATTTGTACACAGTGCTGGAGAGTTAGGAGGCAGGGAGCTACAGAAGAAGAAGTTGTCACAGAAGAGTGACATATGGGGGAGAGAATCAAATGAAGTTCAGAGCTCATATAAAAACCTGACCCCCTAAAAGGCTGAGATTCAGATTATGTGATCCTATGTCATTCTGCCTTGAATTATACTTATGTGTTTATGTTTTACCTTTTCTACTAATTGTAAGTTCTTTGAGGGCAAAGAGAATATCTATAACTGTCAGTTTTATGTGTCAACTTGTCTGGGCCATGGGGTGCCCAGATATTTGGTTAAACATTATTTCTGGGTGTGTTTCTGAGGGTGTTTCTGGATGAGAAATTGAACTGGTAGGCTGTCTTCCTTAAAGTGAATGGGCCCCATCAAAACAGTTGCAGGCCTGAATAGAATAAAAGGCTGTGTAAAAAGAAATTATTTTTCTCTGCCTGACTTTCTTCAATCTGGGACATTGTTCTTCTCTTGCCTCTGGACTTGGACTCAAACTGAAACTTACACCATCAGCTCTCCTAGTTTTTAGGATTTTAGACTTGGGCTAGAACTATATCATCAACTCTCCTTGTTCTCTAGTTGGCCAACTGCAGATCCAGGGACTTTTCAGCCTCTATAATCATGTAAGCCAATTCCATATAGTCAGCCAGTCAATCTGTCTCTCTGTCTGTCTATCTATCATCTATCTCTTTTGCGTTCTTTATCTTTGGAGAACCCAGACTAATATAGTGTTTTATTTATTTTTCTCTCTTACAACAGCATCAGTATAATGCTGTGTACATACAGCTGCCAACACACTGTATGGATGAATAGCAATGCCCTTTCATGGAAGAGCCACTTGTCCGGAGCCATAGAGCCCAGCTGTTGCCTAAGAGCCTGCCTGCCTGTCCGGAGCCAAAGAGCCCACCCAGCTATTGCCTCGAGGCCTCAGAGCCTTGTTTGCTGTTATCTTCCATCCCTCTCCCTCCTGTGCACTATGGGTGTAGGTAACTTTGCAACTTGCCATAGATAACGAGAATTTTCCATTTACCGGAACAACCCGCCCTGCGGTTTTCTCAGTAAACCATCTGCTGCTTACTTCCTTATCTGCTGATTCCCTCCTGCTGTCTATATAAGCTGTGACCTTCTGGCTAATAAACGAGACTTGATCAGAATACTGTCTTGTCTCAATTTCTCGTGTCTCTTGTTCCATCCCATTCCCACTCCCCGCTCCAAAGTCTGCGTTGAATATCCCGCAGGTCGGGACATTTTTGGCGCCCAAACGTGGGGCACTGGATACGGGGGACACCGTGAGGAAGATGGCACATCGGAGGGTCGACCCCTGAAAATGAAAGAGTAAAACCTTCGTCCGCCGCAGGAACCTGCCGCGTCAGGATAAGGTGAGTAAGCGCGCCTGATAATGGGACAAGAATTAAGAGTTAAGAATTAAGAATTAAGTTGTTATGACGTCTACATAAGACGTCTACAGTTACAAAAAGCTTTAAAGATGCGAGGAGTAAAGGTTAAAACAAGGGATCTATTAAGATTTTTTGATTTCGTGAAGAATCTTTGTCCTTGGTTCCCAGAAGAAGGGACTACTAATTATAAAAGGTGGTCTTGAGTTGGAGACATCTGTGGGTTCCGGGGTGCTGAGGATAGAAGCTGAGATAGCAGAGTGTGAGATATTAGTGGACCAGGAGACAAAGTGGAGATTTCAGGGGTTCCAGGAACAGAGACTGGGGCAGCAGAAGCTGAGATATTGGGCAAGACACTACACTGGACATCAATGGGTATAAATGGTA
>NW_007726789.1:96995-97292 GCF_000696425.1 Galeopterus variegatus | reverse complement strand
ACTGGATAGCCAGAGATGGGTAAGAGGGTAACATCCCCACACCACCTAAGACAGAAGGGCCGCCTCTGCTGCAGCCTAATCCTATGACGGGTACCATGTGCGAGATAGATTGCCCCAACCTAAGACAGGCACAGTTCCCGAGAGGTTCTCTTGGCTTGAAAAAATAAAAAAGGGGACCTTTCTGGAGCCAAAAGAGCCCACCCAGCTATTGCCTCGAGGCCTCAGAGCCTTGTTTGCTGTTATCTTCCGTCCCTCCCCCTCCTGTGCACTATGGGTGTATGTGCACTATGGGTGTAT
>NW_007726789.1:86320-96260 GCF_000696425.1 Galeopterus variegatus | reverse complement strand
AGAAAGGGACCCAGATTTGCAGTTGGGAGCCGGGGTCCAACCTGCCTCCACAAGAAAGTGACCTTGTAGCTCTGAGCATGTCCTTTTAAATCTCTAGGTCTTACTCCCTGTCCGGAGCCATAGAGCCCGGCTGTTGCCTAAGAGCCTGCCTGCCTGTCTGGAGCCAAAGAGCCCGCCCAGCTATTGCCTCGAGGCCTCAGAGCCTTGTTTGCTGTTATCTTCCATCCCTCCCCGTCCTGTGCACTATGGGTGTAGGTAACTTTGCAACTTGCCATAGATAATGAGAATTTTCCATTTACCGGAACAACCCACCCTGCGGTTTTCTCAGTAAACCATCTGCTGCTTACTTCCTTATCTGCTGATTCCCTCCTGCTGTCTATATAAGCTGTGACCTTCTGGCTAATAAACGAGACTTGATCAGAATACTGTCTTGTCTCAATTTCTCGCGTCTCTTGTTCCATCCCATTCCCACTCCCCCCTCCAGGGTCTGCGTTGAATATCCCGCAGGTCAGGACAGCCACTCAGATCATCTCCGGAGTGCTGCTCTCCATCTAAAAGTATCCATTCCTGTTATTCTTAGAATAACTCTTTGAAAATAAGATCTGATTGACCATGACTTAGTGTATTAAAGTTGTCTGTTCCCCAAAGGGATACATTTTGTTTTCAAAACCTAATTACTCACTCAGTGTTAAAAAATATAGATCCTTCACTAGAAGATCACCTTACTGGAAGACAATAAAACAATTATGAAAAAGCTGTGAGGCACCTGCAATTTTTTCTTTCATTTAAGCTCACTCAGTGTTAAAAAATATAGATCCTTCACTAGAAGATCACCTTACCGGAAGACAATAAAACAATTATGAAAAAGCTGTGAGGCACCTGCAATTTTTTCTTTCATTTAAAAAAAAATAACTAATAAATTTTATTTTTTAGACCAGTTTTACATTCACAGCAAAATTGAGCACAAAGTACAGAGTTCCACATAGCCCCTCTTCCCTCCCCAAGCACAGTCTCCCTCACCATGCCCCATCAGAATGGCAAAATCGACAAGCCAACATTTCTACATCATTATCACCCAAAGTCCACAGTTTACATCAGCATTCAGTCCTGGTGTTGTACATTCTATGGGTTTTAACAAATGTATGATGACATGTGTCCACCATTATAGTATCATACAGAATAGTTCCACTGCCCTGAAAATGCCCTGTGCCCTATCTGTTTATCCCTCCTTCCCTCAAGCCCCTGACAACCACTGATCTTTTTACTATTTCCATAGTTTTGACTTTTCCAGAATGTCATATAGTTGAAACCATACAGTATGAGTCTTTTCAGACTGGCCTTTTTCATTTAGTAACATGAACTCAAGTTTCCCCCAAGTCTTTTCATTACTTGATAGCTCATTCTTTTTTGTATCACAGTTTACCTATTCATCTCTTGAAGGACATTTTGGTTGCTCCACATTTTGGCAACTATGTGCAATATTGATTAGAGATATTTTTAAGTGATTAGAATGAAAAGAAAAATGATTATGCCATGTGTTCAAAAATACCAATGGAGCTGGATGGTTAGCTCACTCTGTGGAGTGTGGTGCTGGTAACACGAAGGTCAAGGGTTTGAATCCTCTCCCAGTTCAGCTGCCAAACAAAAACAAAAATAATACTGACAGGAATTATTCAAAGAAAAAAAGTCTTGAAAGTTTCATTCAATGTCTAGAAAATGGCAAAAGTATTTCTATAGAAATTATAATCATACCATATGTTATCTAACAATGAAGTTATAAAATATAACTAAAAATGGAATTATGTACTTATATACTTGTGTATTATCTGTATCAGTTCTCCTCAAAGTCAGCTGTCTGTGAACGGCTTCTTAAGCATCCAGGACAAGATAAGAAACTCCTACCAGAATACAAATGAACTCAATACATACTTCCCTGAGAAAGACTTCCTTTGAAAAAATGCCTGTTGAACTAACACAGTGTGTCATGAGGTGGCTGACTTACATTCTGCAGCTCATCAGCATGGACAGTTAACAAGCATTTTGCAGATTGGCACTGGTCCATGGACCACACTTTAAGTAACTTTGATCGGTAGTGTTATATACCACCCCTTAGACTTTGGCTTTCTTTCCCATCACTTTACTCAAACCACCTTGTTGTATATTTCTGAATCCTCCTTGATCTTCTACAGAACATACCAATCTCTTGTAACCCTTTCTTTTTCTGGCTTTGATTAAAATATACACCCTGGTTATGTTCATACATCTTTGACTCTTCCTTCTTTGTCCCCTTGGCCATCTTCTTGTTCTCTTTCTGCCTCCTGTGTAAAGGCATCTGTTAGGTTCTGGTCACAGACACTTCTTTCTGCTCTCTCTTTTCCCTCTCATGTGCAATCTCATATGTTCCTGAGGTTTCAACTATCATCTCTGTGCAGAAACTGCAGTGTGATGTTTATGTAGCCCTTGCAGAATCCAGCATAAACTTTTTTGCATGAGCATCTGCTCAGTAAATGTCTGTTGGATTGAGCTAGTGGTGAATTCCATGTACCATTGAGCACTATTAGCCATAATGCAGTTTATTTGTTCCTACTACATTAAGAAGTATAATAAAGAAGCACACTTATCCATAAAGTAGCAGTAGCTACTGTATTGAAAATATAAAATAAAATATTAAATTAGATTTTACTAGTAAAATCTAAGAAAATTAAAATGTAAATGTTTGAAAAAAAATTTTTTTTAATTGAGGTAAATTATTTAGTATAGATATATACTAAATATAATTGCATAGAGTGAAATAAGTTTATCATTGGCCAGAGAATACAGCAGGGATAAATGATCCTAACACCTGGATTTTTAGCTTTTTATGTTATCAGAAATTGTTCATGTCAAAATTCCATCAAGCACAGTGAAAACAGATGACTAAAATCTGCAAATAAATTATTTTCTTGATTTTTCTTTGCTATCAAAACTCAAACAAAAAAAGAAATATACTTTTAAAAAGCAGCATACACCTGAATCACTTTCCCATAGCTTTGTTAATCTGCCCATTAGAAGTTTCCTTACTTTTTTTTCTTCTTAGGGTCCTCAAAATACCTTCAAAGCTGGTAAAACCTCATTCTGTAGCCATACTCTTTAATTCCTAACAGTCATTGTTCTATTTCTTAATGATCTCTATAAATAGATTTTTTTAAATTGAATGTTAAAAAGTATTCATTTGATGGAAAACAGTTTACCGTGCATTAATGAAATGCATAAGTCAAATATACTATAAGAATGACACTCTGGTGTCTCTGTGATCAATACATAAAATACACATGTTAGAGATAGGAAAGAACAGTGTAATGCTAAATATGCAAGGACTAGTAATGCTGTTACTTCAGCATAAACACCTCATGACCACAGGACTCAATACTGAGGCCTCATAAACACCTGACGACCACAGGACTCAGTATTGAGGCCTTGTTTGGCCTCAAGCAAAGTAATTAATCACAGGATAGGGCAGTGTACAATTGACTGTGGAAAGTATTGAACATCATGGGATTTAATTTTAGTGCCATTCATGCACCAATCAAATAACTGCAGAGTAATGCTTTGCTATTTAGGACAGCAGTAGAATTTTATATGCTTATAGTAACCATCAAAAAGCTAAACTAAAAATAATTACTATACATATTGAAGGACTTTGGGGTATTTTACTATTAATTTTACTCATTTTTTTTTTTCTGAAAAGGAGATTAGGTGTAAGTTACTCCCAGCTAAAATTTAATTTTGAGAACTGTTCTAATCAGACTGTGACAATATTCCTGCAGATCAAATGAGTGCATCCTAATTATAGCAGCAAGCCCAGTGACTATTCAGAATGTGCCCAGAAGAAAGCTGTGGCATAGATGACTGAATGAAAGAGAAAAACTGACTATTAAAAGTACTTTAATATTCATATAGCATTTGATGGTTTACAAAGCACATGCATTTTTATTATTAATTTTATTTTTTGAGCAAAAAGATAATTTACTGGAAGCATAATGGGGGTTCACAGAGTTACTGGAGGTTGAAGAGCAGGATAGGAATAAAGACAGGAGGCTGCAGGCTCGGGGGCTGAAAGCAAATTACTGTCAGTGTTATGCTGCTGTTCATCCTTTAAAAACACCATGTGTCTCTACATGAGATTTCTGAGAATCAGAAATGCTAATAAGGAGTCTAGAAAACAACCAAATTAGAGACAGCATGAATCCAACAGTGATTCCATTTATATGTTTTCATGTCAGCATGGCTATTACCTTCAAGTCTTTATAGGATACTTTCTTAGGAAATAAGACAAAACTAATGTGCTGAACAGATAGTACGTATACGGGTTTTCTTGGGGGAAAATTCTAAGGAGGTTGGTGAGGACCCACCCACACAACACAGCAAAAAACTGTTCCAATCAGATAGTAACGGGGAGAATGAAGATGGGGGGTCCGTGGTGGCGTGTCGTGGGCTCTAGGGATGCAAAGATGAGAATAGCAAAAAAGACACTGGCTCCATCCCGCGAGAAGGACTTGAAGAAACATCTTCGCGCACACACAGCCTTCCTCACTTGCTCCCTCAGTGGTACAGCTGCCTTCAAATGCCTTTGCCTGCTCTTCCCGACAGCTTCCAGACCTCAGGCCTGTGGTTGCTCCCACTACCCTGACCTGAGCCAGGAGCCACGCTCACTCTGAAGACATTTCTTCCCCTCACCATCCATCACAATGTCCTGTCCATTCTGCCTACCACGTGCATCCTGTCCACTCAACCTGCTCCAAACACTCCTCAAAAATACCCTCTTCTGTGTGGCCATCTGCTCCTTGCTTAGTTCAGGCCACCACCAGCTCTTCCCTAACCAGTCTTCATGTCTCTAGTGTGAGTTATTTAAATCTGGGCCTCTTTTTCTTTATTTTTAAGACAGAGATGATAATAATACCCATCTTATAGATTTCTTCAGAGGATTAAATGAGTTGATACACATAAAGCATTTAGAATAAGTGCCTGATGCACAGTAAATGCTCAGCTAATGGTAGTTTTTATTATTGTTATTATTGATTGAGAATGCTGAAGAGGGGACAAGGGATAAAAACAAGGCTCGAGTCCAAACACCACCCCAGGCCCCCTAATACCAATTACACTGTATTGCAGTCATTTGTTCACTTGTCTGTATCTCCTATCAGACTGTGAATTCATTCAGTGTCTAGAAAATAGTAGGTATGTTATAAATGCTTATTAAATTAAAAAATTTATTTCTAATTATATATTATGTACTCATTTAATAGTCTTTTATGCCATTTTAATCAAATAGTGACTAGAGAGTATGATTATAAAAATACATGGAACACAGATTTTGTCATGGGCTTTATGCCCTTCTCTCAAATCTAAAAATTGCATAGGCAGAAGCACACCCTGGCTGTAACGGAAAAAGATACTCAAATATTTAACATTCTGAAATGTCATATTTGAATCACTTTACCAACACATACACGAAGCTATGTTAGACAGTCAAGACATCTGCTTCCTTGGCCAGAAAATATAGGCGTTCATGGAGACTGAAGCCGGAGGTGGCGAATGTTCAACGACAGCTTCCAGAACCTACAAGGGGCCACAGCCCAGGGCTGCCATTCTGGGCTCCACTGTCAGGGAGATTTCCAAGGGAAGAGGGACCAGAGGCTGACTCATCTCTACCTCTCTCACACCCACTCTAGATCACAAGAGCCCTGATTTTTCCTGATGCATCTGGTTCAAGACTTCCTCACTCAATTGTGTTCAACAGCACTTTGATGGACTTCGCTGGTCCTCAGCTAGTCACAGTCCCTCTCGGAGATGTTACTTGTAAAGGGGCTACAGCACATGGTATGTAATCTTTAATTCCTAATGGAGACAAGATGAAAACTTTAAGATTTCAGAAAAGGAGGACCATGCATATGAATTTAGGGAAGTGGCAGAGGTGGTCAGGATAAGGCTTCCTGAGGGATGTCATCCTTGTTGATTATGATAAACCTTAGAAGATGGACAGGGTAGACTGAGAGGCAAGTAGGAGATTACAGAAAGAAAGAATGGTCATTAGCAAAGCTGAGATGTACAAAGGGCCTGAGGTGGAACACAGTGTGTTTGGAGGACAGTGTGGCTGCAGCATCAGATGAAAACATGGGGTAATCAAGGGGAGGATGAGTCATGGTGAGACGGCAAACAGGCCACTCCAGGAGTCTGGCAGACACACAGTGAAGAGCTGAGCAGAGAATCAAAGATGTGGTCATCTGCACAATGGTTTGAAAAGGGACAGCCAGCGGAGGGAAAATGTTAGATGGCTATGGGAATGTTCTAAGCAAGAGGGAAGAAGGCGTGAAATTCAGAAAATAGAAAGATGGAATGGATAAAACCAAAAAGTTATTCTGACCCATCATCAAAAAGTGAGTGAGCCTGTAAGCAGCTGAGCCTAAAGATGAACTGACCTTTCTTCACATTAACACCCAGGCAGAGCATGGCCAGGGATGGCACGTTCATCCAAGGAGTAAAACAGCTAACATTTACTGAAAGTCTACCGTCAGATACTGTGCAGTGAGTGAGCCTGTAAGCAGCTGAGCCTAAAGATGAACTGACCTTTCTTCACATTAACACCCAGGCAGAGCATGGCCAGGGATGACACGTTCATCCAAGGAGTAAAACAGCTAACATTTACTGAAAGTCTACCGTCAGATACTGTGCTTAGTCTTTAAATCTAATTTAAATCATATTAAAATTTAAATGAGATTTAAATGTCATTTAAATCTCTGTATCAACCCATCTTGAGAGCCATCCTTGATATCAGCAATCTACAGATGAAATAATACAGGTTCACAGAAGTAAGATGACTTGTCTGTGCTCATAAAATTGATAGTGAAGAGAATGAATAACCAGAAAAGCATTAATTAAAATAGCACCAACTATTTGTCGAGCGTTGTGGGAGACAAAGATGAACAAAGAGATACAGTCCCTGCTGTTGGATTCAAACTCAGATCTGACTTGTAAGCTCATCTCTTTCTTCATCCTACGAGTTTTATAAAGCAAGTCCCTGGTCTGACTTGGTTACAAAATTTGACTAAGGCCATGCTATGCCCATACTGCTGAAATTAAGCCTTTTTTTTAAAGCATTATTAATTGGCCAAAGAATGTGTTTTTATACTTTCTTTTAAAATGCTGATGACCACATTAAGTCATAGTACTTTGTATTCAACTATCATTCATCATTCATATTTTAAGCAAGAAAAGCTGGTATTAAATCTCAGACCAATAAAAAGTTTACTTTAAAGCTTGTGCCTTTTCCCTCTTAAGGCCCCCCTTTCATGAATCAGAACGACAATTACTTTAGCTTCAAAATAATCTGCCAGATGTCAGAGCACAGAGTATTTTACATCAAAGTTCTTAATTAACTTGAACAGATCACACCACACTAGAAGGGAAAAAAATCCATTAATAATTTGTATATTTTTTATGTTTAGGATATTAAAAATTGAAATATACATGGAATTCTATGACAATTAGAAAACATTTCTTCATTCACTTAACAAGTATTTACTAAGCACTTACAAAATGTGTGGCAACATAAGTGTTATGAAAAACAGAAATTACTGAGACAGAATATTGTTTGCAGGTGTTTTAGTGTGCTATAGCATGAGACACAAGGAAAACAAACATAATTAGAGTTAGGGTATATGGCTGTTGGGAGACAATTCTCCATGGGTCTCTTGCATTTCTGCATATATTATGAGTGAGACAGCAACTGTCCTTTGTTCTGAACTCTCTTTTCAAGGATGTTCCGATAGGAAACAGCCTCGGAAGACAGAGTGGTATCTCCCTCTGGAGCAAAAGGCGGGTTTTCTGACAATCCTGGAAGGTATAATGTCTCTTCACAGTGCAAAGGACAGGCAGACTTACTTTTCAGTATAATAATGTCTCCCTCCAGAGCAAAAGGCAGACATCCTGACTACTCATTATAAAAGATTCCGGTTCCCTAAGCTCTTAATGATCTTCTATTACATAACCCACACTGTGTGCAGTAATACAACCTGGCCCTTTTTGTGTCATCCTGTGAGAATTGTGGCTCAGGAGAGAGGTACAAGTGTGCTGAGACTCAGATACTGCTGTTGCTGAGTAATAAACTGTCCTTCATTTCTGACTTAGAAGTCTCATGTCTTATACCAGCATCTATGAAACTTTACTAGGCTAAGTAGTTAGCTTGCAAGTACGGTAAAATCCCAGATCCTTGATAGTTCTTGACAGTGGTAGGTTGCAAAAATGGCAGCAAATTCTCCCCCTTCCTGCATCTCATGCTTTTGTATACCCTCTTACACTAACTCTGGGCCTGGCTATGTGACTTGCTTGGCCAATGGGCCATTAGTAAACACAACACAAACAGAAGCATGTAAAACACCTGTGTGTTGAGGCATGCCATGCCCTCTTGCTGTTCTTAGAGTTTAGTTGCCATGTGAAAAGCATAGGCTAGCCTGTCTGTGAGAAATACATAGCCTAGTTTCCCTTATTACCCCAGCCAACAGCCTAACCAATTACCAGATGTGTAAGCAAGGCCAACTTAGATCACCCAGCTGCCCCACTAATCCTCCTGTTAACTATGAATGCAAAAAAAAAAAAAAAAAAAAAAAAATCCAGCACAGATCATCTGAGCTGGCAGACCAGAAAAACTTTTCAGCTCTCTGAGTTTTGGGGTGGTATGTTATGCAGCAAAAGCTAACAAAAGATACTAGGTACAAGGCAAAAATTACATCCAGTATAATACTTATATTACAAGCTCCATAGGGCTCAGTCTATGTCTGGTTAAATACTGTAACTCCAGCACTTTAGCACAGTGCTTAGAAAAGAATTAACTTCCAATTGTTCCAACTTTGTTTTAGTTTCTCCATCTGAACAATCAGTGCATAAGTCATTTAATTTTCATCTTACAAGCAGGTTGCAAGATTGAAGGAATTGTGTATGAACCAAGCAGGGTTTAAGTGGAAAAAGCACAACTTCGTACTCAGGAAGACAGATGTGTGAAAATCAGCTCATCTGCTTAATATTTGGCAGTCCCTGGGCAGGTTATTTAAATGTATAACACTTTAGTTTCCTCATCTGCAAGACGCAAATAATGGTTTTTTTCAGAAGCTTCATAATTCAAGGGGTCTTTAAAAAGTTCATGGAAAGATTTGTATTATATTTTAATTCAAAATTTCCATGAACTTTTTGAAATATCCTCATACAGGTATTACAAAGGAGGCATTCTCTGTGCATAACCTACCAAGGCATGAGGGTTATTTGAAATGAAAATGACGAAAAACTGTGAGTAGCAGCAAACTCTGTTAAACGCCACCAAGTGAAATGGTCTCTTGCACATGTGTGCATTCTCTCTCTCTCTCTCTCTCTCTCTCTCTCTCTCATACACGTGTGCACGAAATCAAGCCTTTTCCCCAAATTAAATTCAAAGCCCAATGGCAGAGGCCTAAGTGGAAAAACGCTAAGCACCAAGGCAGCTATATTATGGTCTACAAGAAGACAAAATTCAGATTATATAATGGGTATGCAATCCAAAGTATTTTGTTTTTCCAAAAGCCCCTCTGAATAACATAACCTTTCTACAAGATTAATACCTGACAATGTGAGGGTATGTAAAACATATAATTATATTAAGGGAACTAAAAGGTCACATTACAGACATTCTGCTACATTTCTGCAGTTTATAATTTAATACCTACTTTTTAGTTTTAGAAACAGACATTTCGAATAATTACTTCTTTATCCTTTACATTACTTGGTTTCATCACATTTAAAACACTTTCTAAGGAAGGCTTTCTTTTATGATTTGGCATCTTTGAAAATTTCCTCTGTCTGATAATTGGCAATAGAGTGCAACTGATATTGTCTCTTAAACATCAAAAACAAAATTATTATTGGATATATCCAA
>NW_007726789.1:84188-85964 GCF_000696425.1 Galeopterus variegatus | reverse complement strand
CTCTGAATAACATAACCTTTCTACAAGATTAATACCTGACAATGTGAGGGTATGTAAAACATATAATTATATTAAGGGAACTAAAAGGTCACATTACAGACATTCTGCTACATTTCTGCAGTTTATAATTTAATACCTACTTTTTAGTTTTAGAAACAGACATTTCGAATAATTACTTCTTTATCCTTTACATTACTTGGTTTCATCACATTTAAAACACTTTCTAAGGAAGGCTTTCTTTTATGATTTGGCATCTTTGAAAATTTCCTCTGTCTGATAATTGGCAATAGAGTGCAACTGATATTGTCTCTTAAACATCAAAAACAAAATTATTATTGGATATATCCAAACCAACCAACAAATTGCCCGTGGGCTTAAATTGGTTTCTGTATCATTTAGAGACTTGGGTGAGGAAAATTTTTTAAAAATTCAGTTAAACTTATATTCCAATTTATATAGAGATTCATGCTTTTATGTTTCAAAAGTATTACCTAGTCACTAGTTAACTAAAATAACATTGACAATAAAATTAAATAAGAATTCAAATAGGTATATTCACTAATTAATATTTCAAAAAAACTCTGGTTTATAATTGTCCAGGTTTTCTTTTTATACCCATATAATAGGTTGAATAGCATGCTGGTTAAGAGCTATTTATGGATTTCAATTCCAGATCTGCCATCTAGAAACCGTGTGGCTTATTTAACCTCTCAGTTACAGAAAATTACTTAACCTCTGAGCCTCTGTTTCTTTATATGCAAAATGGTGATTTAATAGTACGTGTATGTGTTTGTACAATGGGTTGTTGTGAGAATTAAATGAGATTTGCATATAAAGTCCATTGTCCAATTACCTGAATCACAGGAAGTGCTAAATAAATGGCTTTTAATTAGCGATAACCATATTGTACACTTTCATCTTCAAAAACAGTCATATCACCACATATCATTAGCTGTTGGAAATCACACTCCAAAGTTCTACTAAGCAAGACAACATATCTTCTTCAGCCACATGTGTCAATCATAAAGGTCCATTAGGCCAACAGCATCTCTGACCCCGGAGCAAATAATTAGAAAGCATTAAGAACATGTACGGAACTAAAAAGTCAGAAACACTACACATATATCAGGAGTTTTTGTACTTTAACAAATTGTTTTACAGATTATTCTTCTGATCCTGGATCCAGAAACATACCTCCCCAGCATATACCCCTGTATGGAGTACTGCAATGCCACATTTTCTTATGGTGGTGAAGTGCCATATGTCCCTTGACTCAGATGCAAATGGGAAGTTTGCTCTTGACTGGAGGGACATCCAGGTGTCCAGCCCAGGGAAGATCCCAACAGAGTCCCAGATCTCATTCTGCCCAAGAAAGAACACAGGCCCCCAACACTCAGAATTCTGGGGATTGTCATCCAATTGGCTCGTGGTTGAGTGTCAGTTCAAGAAACATCGTCATCCTCTATTTATTGATATCTTAAAAGAAACAAACAAACAAACAAACTACCTCGACTTACCCGGAAATAGTCGCTGCATGCTGCTAGGACTGCCTTGTGAGCATGGAATTTCTGTTCCTCAGCAATCAGAGTGACATCACAGAGGATGCCGTCACTTCTCTGCTGGTTCAGGGCTGCCAGGACGCTATCATTGTGAGATTCGGAGTGGCAGAGCCTCTGGCCTGTCAGCATTTCTTGAATACTACAAAGGAGAGTAACCAAGTCAATGTCCCTCCTTTTTCCAGTCCTCCTGCCCCAAGCTCTCTCGCTCCTTCAATCC
>NW_007726789.1:80423-83485 GCF_000696425.1 Galeopterus variegatus | reverse complement strand
GTGACGCCCCTCCCCAACTCTCCGATTCCTTCTTCAGCTTTGTACCTTACCATGTCTCCCTACGGGACACAATACTCCATTAAAAAATACGAGAAAACTGAGCAAATGTTGTTTAGAGAAAAAGAGAGCTGCAGGCAACCATTTTGTGTAAAAGGCAATTAAACCATGGCAGCTTATTATTAAGCTTGGAAAATTATGCACCACAAGAACATCGAAAGAAATGCCACTGTAAATTTTTTTTTTAAATTAAGCTAAAAGTAAAATCTATATTATCAGCCTTCAATGTCTATGTGTGATTGTTGTACTAAATTTATGAATGATTATACAATTTTATTTTTCTTTCTATTTTGTGAGATTGCTAAACTTATCTATTGTGAAACTTACCCATTCACACTCTACCTCATCCTAAAACATTTATCCTTATGTCTTTTCAACACTCCTAGATGAAACTCTAGATCCTTCTAAAATAATGTAGAATGCCATAAACACAAAATGCAAACTAAATTGATAGCTATGGAAAATTCCAGTTTAGGTCAGTGAAAATTTTCACAGTGCTCTAAGATCTCAGAACTGGTATTGGACTAAGATAGTGACACATATCAGTAATAAGTCACTCCCAGAACAAAAAAAAGGGAAATCAAGGCCTGTTTCTGGCCAGCAGATTCCTCTCAAAGATCAGTAAAGATACAGTAGGGATGACTGAGCATGGTCTCTCCCGTACTGATAATTCCTGCATCCAATCCCTCCCTCGAGTGTGAAAGAGCTGCTTAGGAGAGCCAGAGGGTCTCTACCACCAGCCTAGTCTTCATAGTTGGTTTATTCGACAGGGCTCTGCCCAGCCTGTGGTGCCAGTTGTCCAGTAAATTATAGTTAAGCACAAATCACCACCTTAAAATTAACCAAATGCTATCAATGAAATGCCAGAGTGCAGTAAGTAAGCTTTATTGGACATCCGGAAAGGAAAACAACTTGACAGAAGGTGATGATATAGGAAGTTCTTGTGGGATGGTGAGAGGATTATTTTCAGTAGAAATGCAGCAGTGAGTTTGGAAATGGTTACTCTCACTGAATATTCATTTAGTGGCTCTAGCTATAGACAGAATTTTAAACTCAGTAACTGAAAACTGCATTCAGAGGCATAAACAATTTTTTATAAATTTCTATGCAAAGCTTAGAATGGAGATTAATTAGCATCACTCAACTAAAGAAATGAGGAAATTGAATAGTAACACAGATATTACATTTCTTTTTTTTCAGATGTTTCTATATATCAGCTAAGTAAAATGTTGGAATAGAATTTGAAAAATATTTCTTAAATGAATAACATTTTTATATATTAAACAAACTTAGAGTGCTTACTATGTCACATAAACTATTCTTAGTGATTTACAATTATTAATTCACTCAATCTTCATAACAACCCTATGAGGCAGGTACTATTATTATCCCTATTTTACAGATAAGAAAACTGAAGGTCTAAGATCAAGAATTTTGAGAACATATCACCAAGAACACAATAATGTCATTGTTCCTCCTGCTTAAAAACAAAACAAAACAAAACAAAATGATACTCTATAAAGAAGATCTCAAAAATCCATGCTTGAGGGGTAAAAAAAACCCCCACAAAACTCCTCACTAATTTTATACTCATATTTATATTACATATAATTAATCTCAAAGTCAGACTTTTAAAATAACATACATGAACATAATAACATGAGATAGCTATCGGAAATGCTTGAAATCATGTTTCAAACACGTCTTCATACTATGACTAAAAGCATTGGGATAGAAAATAGATTTTAATTATTATAACCTTAGAAAATGTATTTGAAACTTTTATAACTTCTTTTCTCCCATTTTATATCACTTTAAATGTTAAATAAATGTATTTTGAAATTTAGTTTGTAGTGGAACAGAAGAATATATTAAAATAACTGCCTTAAAATGTTTCCTTACTCATTTTCCAAATATAGTGCCACAATTCATGTCCTTATTATTAAGACTGAATCAGTATTTGCATTTCAGATATCTATTGAGAGTGAATAAATCTTGCTAGGTAAAGAGCAGCTGTAAACTGAAATTTGGCAAAGAATAAAGGGCTTAGCTTTGAAACAATAGTGATGCTGCACAATTTCACAGGATCATTCAGCTGGGCTTGCAATATTCAAGCTTAAAGAAAACAACATGCTAAATATTTAAGACAACACTTGGCACAAGATCCCAAATATTTTGGAACCAATATGTTAGAAATCCTTAAAAGCAGAAACAAATACACCAACATTTGGCAAGAAATAAAGGCCTATTAATCAACAAATCATTACTGTACTCTGAAAGTAACTTCCCACTCAACTCCCAGATATAAATCTGCTGAAGACCTCAACACTCTAAATGTTAAGGCACACGTGGCCACAGTACACAGCAGGAAGGCAACAGGCCCATTTTACCAAGTAAATAATCATAAACCAGGGAGGGGATGAATCAAAGACTATAATGCTCTATATCTAAATTAAGATGGGAAGCAGCCACATGCTTGCAAACAGCTCCCTCGGCATCTATGACATATATCGAATTAGCAAACTTATAATCATAAACCAGGGAGGGGATGAATCAAAGACTATAATGCTCTATATCTAAATTAAGATGGGGAGCAGCCACATGCTTGCAAACAGCTCCCTCGGCATCTATGACATATATCGAATTAGCAAACTAAACCTCCCAACTTACAGGAATATCCCTCCATTATTTGAGGAAAAAAAGAAAAAGAAAGGTAAAGCATATCCTAAAACTTTCTAAAGTACTGGAAAAAGACATAAAGCAGGATCCATATTTCTCAAGGGAATATGGCCACACTTGAGAGTCTTTCTAAAAATTGACATGGAAGCAGTCCTGCCACTTCAAAATTCACAGATGAGTGCAGAGGGTGTCCTGGTTTCCCCAGTGCAACCCCAATAACCTTTTCCTGAAGGATCCCCTAAACTGCCCTGCCCAACACAGTAGCCACTAGCCACATGTGGCTATTAAATGCATGAAGTGTGGCTAGTACAAATTGAGACGTGCTG
>NW_007726789.1:58754-79974 GCF_000696425.1 Galeopterus variegatus | reverse complement strand
TATGAATCTTTTGACATTAGTTAAGTGTTTCCATTATAGTATTTTAGGTATATTCAGTTAAACAAAATATATTGTTAAAATTAATTTTACCTGCTTCTTTTTACCTTTTTTTAAAATGTAGTTATTTTGAATTTTAAATTATATATAAGCTTCCCCTTACAGTTCTATTGGGCAGTCTACAAGTTCCCAGAAGGATATGTCCTTCTATTTCTTTCCACCTGAACTCTATAAGGACTTCAGATGAACCGAGTCAGGCTATCAATGAGGACTGCTGTTCCTACTGAGGCCCTGAAGTGACAGTGGGAAGCCCCAGGATCCCTGGGCAGCAGATTGCTTTTTAGAAGTGCCAGGGAGTAACCATTTGATAAGCAGTACTTCAGAATCCAGCAGCCGGGGACAGAAATAAATGAGGTCTCAGGGAACAGGACTATCCATGACATCCAACCTTTAACTTTCATTCTGGAATGGATCACAAAAACTAATAAATCAAACGCAGAGCATAATGTTCATAACATTATATGTCCCACTCACAGTGAATCACTGCTTTAGTACAAATCACTACTTTGAGTTTGTAGAGTTAACATTTTTAATCACAGAAATCCCACAAGGTCTCATTTTCTTAGAATAAATTTTGACTGAGTCCAGTCAGTTTTTTAGATGTAAATTCTAAAAAAGCTATGTTTTTTTTTTAAAATTCAAGTCTATTTCTACATCAGTGTTTACCTACTACTTAGGTATGTGAAAACAACAGGCAAGTAGTTTTCAAGTAAGGCTACAAATAAACTGTTACATACTTACATATCAAAAACAGTCAGGTAACATAAAGATCCTCACTTCTTTAATAGATTACACAAATAGAAAAAGACTAGACAAAAAAATCTGATAGTAATAGAATTATGCATAATTATCTCAATTTAGTCTGTCGATGAACTGTCAAGTAAGTGACCTAATGACTTCAATTACACAGTCCAAATATTTTTATACAACCTAAATACATTAATACTAAAAGAATTCTATTTATTTAAGTGGACAGGCTGTTAGAAAAAGATCCTATAATGGAACTTACTTTGATTTTTTTATAGAACACTTTATAACTTATAAATGCTTTAAAATGAATGCTAACAATTAATAGCAATGGTCATACTAACAAGCAAAGAAGATACAATATCCTTAAAGAATAATTAAGAATAATAAGGACTATGCATAAAGGACCTTAATTATAAATTAATAGTTTTTTTCACCCTTCCCTCATTTGTTCACACAGTAAATATTTTCTCAGCCAGGGTCAGGTACTGTGCTAGGAACTGGGGAGAAAATGGGGAGAAAACCATAGGTGGTAGCAGCCCTCATGAAACATTCAGTTTAGCAGGGCAGTTACACAATAACCAAATAATCTAGCCTCCCTGAAGAAGTAATACTCGAGCTGCAGGCAAAAGGATGAGAACAAATTACCCTGGTAAAAAGAGGAAAGAGGGTTTTCCAAGCAGGAGAACAGCAAAGGCTATGACCCTCTGGCAGGAGGGAGCACGGCCCTTGCACAGTACCTATAGAACATTAGTGACTGGAACCCTGAGGACAAGGGACAGCATGGTGCAGGTGAGGCCTGAGCAACTGAGGCTGGAACCCACTCCTGCAGGACTTCTGGGCCAGGTTATCTTAAGGGCAATAGGAAGTCACAGAAAAGGTCACTCAGGCTGCAGCACCAACAGCAGTCAGGGAGACTGGGCCAGACCAGAGCAGACCTAGACTGTGGATGTAGTTCAGGTAAGTGATGGATTTAGGCCTTGGACTGGAGCACAGGGATAGAGTTTCAGAGAGGTGAGTGGGTTTCAAGCTGTTTGAAGGGGAAATCTACAGGCCTTGGTAATGGATTAGATATGGAGGTGGGTGGGAAGGAGGTCACCAGGAGGATGCCTACATTTCTGGCTTATACAACATGATATTCCCAGAAGCAGGCACCAGTGGAAGAGAATCAGAATTCCAAAAGAGGAAGATGATGAATTTGGTTTGGGATATGTTAAGTTTGTGTTGCCTCCAAGACACCCAACTGCAAAAGTATGTAGTTTGATTCATGGATCTGGAGCTCAGAAAGAAATCTTGGCTAGAGGTGTAAATCTGTGACTCTTCTGCATAGAGGGGGTAACAGAAGCACCACTGTGTCCCAAGAACACAGTTGAGAGACAGCCAACAGTCAAAGGTTGCTGAGGAGATAAGAAGAATGGGGTTCGAAGCACAGAAGCAGGGCTGCGCTTAACTGTGGGGAAAAAACTGACCCCTGAGTAGCAGGGAATAAGTGGACCAGAAATACATAATAAACTGAGCATTTTTTGGCTTGTTGGATCTCTACTAGAAAACATAGGCATGGAAATATGGAGTGTCGAGTTCATCTAAATTGGGGTGTTCTCAGGCAAATACATCAAAAATACAGGGAACAAGAGAAATTAAGGATTCAGCAAGACTGACAGAATATAAACTGGTTAAGAAGGGAAGTGAGGGAAAGAAAGGGTTGATAGGTTGGTAGAAAGTAGCAAGGCCAGTAGATGGGACATTGTAATGGGGTCAAAGTACAGCCACAGTGAGGGTAGGTAAATTGACAAGCTAGAAGGAGAGGAGGCCGTGGTTAGAATAAAGTGGCTGATGTAGTGATTTCAGAAATTGAGCAGTTACTGGGGATGACAGGGTCCAAAGTGGGCCACTGGAGTGGGTGGCCGAGTGCAGGGAGAAGGTCTTTGAAGAAAAGCAGGTTGAGGGTCCAAGGGCCACAAAGCTGGACAGATCCTCCATGCTGCCACTGAGGGCCACGGGAGGTTCTAAAGGGTTTGTGTGGGAGGAAGACTGCAAGCCAGGTGCCAAAGTGCTCAGTGAATGACAGGAAATGACCCTGGCCACAGTTAGAAAGAGGACAGAGATGAAGAGCCATATTCAGAACAGCATGTCTTTGCTGGCTTTCTCGAATAACCAGTTTGAGAAGTAATGACCTAGAAGCAAAACTATGTCCCAGGGTGACAACTATCTTTCTACCCCTGCCTGAAACATGAGATGTGAGGAAATAATAAAGCCACCACTTGAGAGGGCTTCAGGAGAAGTGGTCCTCAGGGGAGGACAGGTCTCAGCGAAGGCAAAGGTGGGCAGAGCTTTTCAGGATGAGGGAGATGATGCAGGAGAGCACATGGTCATGCCATGACTGTTCCATGTGGCACAGAGGAAGCATCCAGGAGGTGGAGAAGGAAGGGCTCTAGATCAAAGCAAAGAAGGAGAGACCATTATAGAGATGAGAACACTGTGGAGGACAGGTGACAATGGGATGGGAGCTGATTAATTAAAAACAAGGATGGCAGACTTAAAGTAAAAAATCATTTTGAGAATGCATACTGATCCCAGTAGCCAGAAATAACTCACTTGGCTGGGGTGTGGCAGACCTGTGTCTCTATGTGCTGCATCACTGGCTGGATGCTAGATCTAGAGCAGGGTTTCTAAGCCTCAGTACTGTTGACATTCTGGGCTAGATGGTTTTTGCTGTGGGAGGCTGTCCTATCTATTGTAAAATGTTTATAGGATTCCTGGACTTTACCCAGTGGATGCCAATTGTACCTCTACTCCCAGTAACAGCCAGAATATTGCCAGACATTGCACAATGTACTCTGGTGGCAGAATCACCCTCCACTGAGAATCTCTGATCAAGAGCAACAGACTCACATGAGAGTGCAGAGACATTACACCTGCTATAGTAATGCCACCATCTCTGAACACGTTTTTGGAACTAGTCATCTCTAATAGCTTCGGAGTCATCGAAGAAAGCTAGTCTCATTATTTGATAGACATGCCCAATGCCTAACGTAAAAAAAATGTATTCCCCAGGCTTATCACCTCTCTTATTCTTTGCTCTGAAGGTCATCTGACTGTTTCCTCAGAGGATGACGGAGATTCGCCTCCAGTGAGAATACTCAAATGAATGCCATGCTCTTTCTCATTGGCTGCCTCTCAGTTTTTGGAATGTGCCAAGCTCCCTCCTGCCTCAGGGCATTCCCTGGGTCACCCCATCCTTCAGATCTCAGGTTATAGAGCACTTCTGCAGGAAGGCATTTCCTTACTGTATATCCTCTACTTTTCCTTCAGAGCACTTTTCATAATCATATTTGCATTGCTACTTTCTGTTTCCTCTATAGAACACACATTTTATGAGGACAAAAACCTTATCTGTTTTGTTCGTAGCTGGATTCTCTGCACCAAGCAGAATGCTTGCCCAATAAATATATGTTAAATAAATTAATTATTAAAAGAAAATGGTAATAGCATTTTGACAATAAGCATTGCACTCCCCAAAGTGACTGCTTTATAGGGGAAAATATGCATATATATGTATAGTTTTCTGATTCTTTTTAAAAAATCATATACATTTATAGTAGTACACCTTTTAGTCAAGGGAGGTTAGCATCCTAAATAACAAAAAGATAGAAAGTAGTATCATTCAAAGAATCAGGAAACATATCTAGGTTTGACCAATTACTAGGTCACAGTAGTCAGTCCTTGTGCCACCATACTAAATTAAGAAAAGCTCTGGCTGGTTTGTATATTCCTTCAAATATGCGTTGAGCCCTTGTTCAGTGCTCATTCTTGGAACGTGCAGTGTGACTATTTCAGGGCTCACTATACAAAGCAAGGACATATCCTACAGGGTGTACCTGAGGCAGCGTTCAGATGGCATTCTCCAAGTAGTTTCCTCAGGGTCTCAGTCTTAGAAGTTTGCAGAGGAATCAGCAAGCATTCCAGCTGAATAAAAAGACAAGAAGAAACAGCATACTGAGCTAAGTGCAGAAAAGCACATTCTGGGTCTTCATAAGGCTAAGAGCTTTAGAATCCCAAGGAGATATACATATGTGTGTGTATAGATGTGTGTGTGTATATATAAATATACACATATTATATACACCTAGAATCCCTTGGAAAGTTTTATTGTTGATATATAACCTTCTGACACAGTGCTCTTTTAACAAGCAATAGTCTTGAAAGCTTTTAAGTTTTTAAATTTTTTTCACATTATTGGAGCTTTAGAGACTGGGAAGTAAGATATGTTTGAGAATCAATAATAGCTAATAAAAGGTTTAAGTAAAAATGAAAACAACAGATGACCAAAGGGAAAAATTAAGATTTTATAAAGCTACAATGGTCTAAACTATAAATATTAGTTGACTTGTCCCTTACAGAGATTTTACTTTCCTTCCAAACATGATTAGTTAAATTAAGTCAAAATCAAGTATCTCTTGGCTAATTGTCTATAGAAATTTGATTTTCTATTCCAGGAGCCAATTTCTGAAAACTAGATGGGAAAAAATAACATATAGAGAGGATGAAAATTAGTAGAAAGTGAAAAATGGATTCTTATGGAAGCTTCAGGATTAGCATAATTGAAATATCTAATAGGATGCAGTTGTCAGGCTTGAAATCGCTCCTTGGCTATACAGCATATTTACCCACTTAGTCCCCACCCCCAACCCCGCCTGTGTTTTTAATCATTGATGTTAACTCTAAACAGAAAAATAAATTATTTGAAGAGTTTGGGACCTTGTCCATGAGTATCCTTTACAACGCTTATTAGAGGATCTGGCTCCCATTTTCCAATACACCCAAGTGGCAAAATTAATTACAATCTGGATAAGCTAAACAGGCTTCCTTCTGTCTCAATTTTATTTTGATACAGAGTGAAAATGCCTATGAAAGACATATGTTAAGCTATGATTTGCAATCTGACTAAAATATAGTAGTTGTTATATTGTATAAAAACCCTCAATTGGTACGACTGTATAATACTTCATATAGTGTATCATAATTTGTTAAGTATTCCATTGTTATCGGATATTAAATTGTTTAGAATATTTTTCATACAATATATTTTTATTTCTTGTTTTGTTTTTTAAATTACCGAACATATGATGTCTATACTTTCATTTATTCCTAATTTAAGTTTTGACAAACCTAAAAGTAAGTGGCATTTTTAATTGATCTGTTATGACCAGGCAGCATTGGCAGTCAGAATAATTCAAGGTGCATTGTTTAATTGGCTAAGAGACTTGCTTAGCAACCTTATCATTGCTATGGTTTCCTTTCAGAATCTGAGTTATAAACTCTAGGCTCTTATAGCCTAACACAAACACTAACAGACATGGACACTTGCACTTTAAAATTGCAAAGAATTTTTACTATTCCAGGGAGGTGAAAAACCTTAATGTCTTAGAAAGTCAAATATTTTCAAAACACTCCCAACAATCAGGCAAATGGAGAACAAGATCCTAAAAATTAAAATAATCCAAAATTAAAGGACACAGCTAATTTGATATTTATCAGACATTTCAAACATGATCACTAAAAATTATAAGATACATTAAATCCCCTTCAACAGACACTTATTGTGTGGAGACCACCTCACTTTTCTGAAATTATTTAATTATAATCTATCTGTACATTCTACAAAGTTTAGTGAAGGATGCCATTTTAAAGGACAAATCACCACTGAAAAAGGCTTATTATTATTTACTATTTACTACATGTTATCTACTATATGTATAATTAAAATTATGTATATGTAATTTAAATTGAAATCTGTAGGCAAATTCATGTGTTTTTATTAAAACTTTCCCTTACAGTAAGTACAGTGCACAGCATGGCTACTTGTAAGCTCCAGCAGACAGAAATTTTTCCTTCCTCCCACCTCCTTGCATGTTTTCCTGTACCTGGAATATGGATTCCTTCTTAACCCAATGCTCTCAATTCTTCCCTTGAACCCAGGGAGATTCAGTCCAGTCCCCTGCCTTTCCCCTGCTCAGAATCTAGAAATGGATTTGGAGCTGGACCAACCTTGGTGGAGCAGTAGGAAGCAGAGATATGAAGAAAGGCCAAAGTTGCTCTCCAGGCATCCAGCTCTTAGTGCTGCTCACACACCATCGGAGACACAACCACATTTAACCCAAACCCTAAGGGGAGTGTTATGTGGAATTAGAAGTACATGAGGTGGCTCTTTTTTTGTGAATTGAGAGTGATCACCCTCAAGGCCTCTTTTAACTATGACCATCTATAACTCTCTGAGCCCATTGGCATGACAGAGATTCTTTCCTTGACCAAACTCTAGTCAGGCTCCTCTGGGCTCTCTTTTCAAGCAGATCCTGTCCTTGGGAATGCCCTCAAGAGCTTTATGGTCAACCACTGAATAAATAAAAATATTACTTTAGTGAACAGAGAAT
Organism: Galeopterus variegatus; assembly: GCF_000696425.1. NCBI lineage: Eukaryota > Metazoa > Chordata > Mammalia > Dermoptera > Cynocephalidae > Galeopterus > Galeopterus variegatus. The sequence continues at coordinate 72,739 of NW_007726789.1, read as the reverse complement.
TTATTAATTTCACTAAATATCAGTTAAAGACAAGAAACAAACATAAAAATAGTTGAGAATATATATGTTAAAATTTTAAGTATCTTTCCATCAGCTTCTTAGCTCAGCTAGATGAACTTTGAAAGGAAGGAAAGAATTTTCCTTTGCAGCATAACAACTATAAAAGAACAAGGCAGAGAAGGGTACTAGAATATGCCACCCTAAAATATGCCTCTGCCTCATAAGCACATGGATTATTTTAAGCTTAAAGCCATTGAGAACCAGATGATGCAGGAAAAACTCTAAAAACAGGGCATGAGTTTTCCTTTTGTAAAAAAAAATTTATATTTATAAAGGAAATTTCCATTTGTGAAAGGTCTCTTCTCTCTTGTACCAGGAAGAGGAAAACTCAATTGAATCCTCTATCAATGGAGAAAACATCAACTTAAATCTGCTAACAAACCTTGCTAAGCAAATCTTCATCATCATCCTTTTCCTGGTCACCTTCCCATAACTTGCCTCCTCCATCCAGAAGCCCCAAACCCCTTTTCCTTTGTTGAGCCTAACATGGTATACAAGGCCAAGTTCTTTTTTTTTTTTTTTGTCTTTTCCGTGACCGGTAAGGGGATCGCAACCCTTGGTGTGGTGTCGCCCGCACCACACTCAGCCAGTGAGCACACCGGCCATTCCTATATAGGATCCAAACCCACGGCGGAAGCATCACTGCGCACTCCCAGCGCCTCACTCTCCGGAGTGCGCCACGGGGTCATACAAGGCCAAGTTCTAATTACACCTTTAGGTTATCATCACTGGGGGCTACCATGAGTATGTGTGATGCATATATTAATAAACTTCTGCTTTCTTTTTTCTTGTTAATCTGTCTTTGCCAGTATAATTTACAGGGTCCCAGCTGGAGAACCTAAGATGGATAGAGAAAAAAATGAGTTTTTCCCCTCCCCTGCAGCAGGTATAGTGCTTTCCATTTAACAGAGTAAAGTTGGGCTGTAGTACTTCCCAAAGCATGTAATGGCCCACAAAAGACTAGTAACACACATTTCAGTCTTCATGGTTAAAAATACAAACAAATAAATCTAGCTTGCAAACAAAAATAAAACAAATATTTTTTAAAATGGAGCCATGTACCCATATTAATTTGCTGTCATACTAGCTGGTCTATGCTGGGCTACTTACTTGCTTTCATGAGCCTCCATTTCTTTATTTCTAAAAATACAGATAATACCACCTTGTCACAAGGCTGTATAATGTATGTAATGTAATTAGCTCAAGGACTGATACATCACAGGGTGTCAATAAACATCAATGTGTGTCCCTTTTTATTATACATACAAATAGGAGTCACATAGTGATTTGCTTAGAGGACAGGTGTGCAGGTAAATTTTCTCTTTTGTTTCACTTTTTGCTAATGGAGTTCTAATGTCAAGTACTAATCTTCTAATACCAGAAATGTGTTTAGCAGCAATCCTTCCAAGACTGTTCAAAACCACTCTATAGCTGGTAATAACTCAGATCCCCCAGGCCAAGCCCTCCAGAGGAAGGTGTGCATTTACCACCAGGCAACACCACAAACACTTCTCAAAACTCTAGCAATTCTCTCACACAATCAAAATCATTCAGTGCCCTTGTCCTTAGGAAGTGGAATCCCCCCTGGGGATTATAATATAATATATTATAATACATTATAAGTGGAAATATAATCTGGTTGGTACATAGGATTGATGGGGTTTAACTTTTATAGTTTTTATCTTCATTAAAACGTGTCAGGTTTGCCAGAGTCTCACTTAGATTTTTAAATATATTATATTACAATATGATATATTACAAGTGGAAATATAACGGGAGCAACACCGAGGGTTGCAATCCCGTTGCCGGTCCCCGGTCTGGTACGGGGGCAACACTGAGGGTTGCGATCCGTTGCCGGACACGGAAAAAGACAAAAGACAAAAAAAAAAAAAAAAAAATGTGTCAGGTTTGCCAGAGTCTCACTTACACTTTTTGAAGTCAGACTTAAAAATACAGTATTTTCAGAGGAAAAAGTAAATATCTTATTAAATCATAATATTATAAAGGGGAAAAGTAAGTGTCCTATAGGTCTTGATGACTTGCAAAAAAAGAAAAAGCAGACAGGTTAATCTAGATTAATGTGATCAACAAAAATAAGATACTAAAAATTAAGCTACCTTAATTATATGGCTGTATACCAATCCTACCAATATATAAGAAACTGTTTTTTTCTTGCTATTATCATATATTTGTTTACTAATGTTAATGTTACAGTCCTTCTAATAGTACCTGATGGTTTTTTACATATTATTTCTGATCTCAGCAATTTATAGTAATTAAAGGAAAATATCACCAGACATTAAGCAGGCAGAAGTAAAATGCAAGAGATATAAAGGTGGTATTCTGGGAAAAATCTAGGGATAAAAAATTATGAATTATAAATATAGGTCTTAACCAAGAAAAACTAGTTATATTGGATAATTCTACAATATACACAAGTGCTTGTTGACCCCAAGTCTATATCAAGCTAATACGTATTAAAAGGAAATATTGCTTCTAAAAAAAAAAAAGAAGGAAATGTTGCATAAAACAAATTGGGACACAGGCGATCGTCCCAGTCATTATTTTATTTATGTATAATTTATGGTGATAATTTATCTTTAATTGTAGGGTTTATGATAATTGCATAAAGTAGTATATTTTTCATATCCATACCTCATCATGTGATGCCTAATAAATTATATTAGATGTTCCTTTAGTCTGAACATCAAATATCCAAGGGTACTCCACTGACACACTTTCCTTATGGAATATATATTCCTGAAGATGAACAAGGATGCTTTCCATTCCAGAGAGTGAAAACACCTGAATTCTTCCTCCAACTAAAAAGAACTGAGATGGCTGAACTCTCACAGAAAAAGCCCAACGTGTGACTGAAAGCACAGTCTGCCACCTGAATAGACTTTTAGGACAAAAGAACAAAATTTCCCCTTCTTACAAAACCCTACAACCCCTTCAATATATAAGGTAAAAGACTTGATTATTCAGAACATAATCCCTGAGACCATAACTTTAAAGCCTTTCTATTAAACAACTGCAATTGTGCTAATTCAAAAACATTTGAAATAATAACCATTTCTCCTGCTATCATGAACCAAATACTTTCTTCTGACTGCTATTATACTAAGAAGTGCTTTACATGAATGACCTAATGTAAATCTCACAATAACCTGATGTGGGAGATATTATTATTCTCACTTAACTGAAAAGGGAACCTGGGGGTAAGTAATTCACCAAGTCACATGACTAGGAATTGGTAGTGTCACGGATCAAAACCTGGTCTGTCTGACTCCAAATCTTGTATTCTTAATTATTCTGCTGTAATTAAATTTTACAGAAAGCCATAAAACTACTATTTTTAAAGATATTTTAAGATAAAAATATACAGATTATATAAAAATTATACAAGAAATATAGAAGTGAGTTCTTAACATTATAAGACAAAAATATGTATATACTAATATACTGAGTTCTTCTTATAACCCTATGAAAGAAGGAAAAAAAACAAAAGGCAAAAGGTTAAATATCTTTTTGCAGATGAACTTCACCAAAGGTTGCCAGGACACACAGACAAGCAGTGTATGTTGGCCCAGCACAATAATACTAGACAGATAGATATTTATACTAGGAAGAGATCAAACTTTACTACATCATGGAAAACACTGAATCATGCAGTCAGGATCTTCTATAGTATTCTATTTAACATTTTACATATTTGAAAGCACCTAGAACAGTGCTTGGTACAGCGGGTGCACAACAAATATTAGTTTGATTCTCCTTCCCCATCACCTGTATAGAAATCAATTAAAAGCTGGGAGAGAAACTGAACATGGATAACACAGTCAGCCTCAAGTAGACTCTGACAAGGTGAAGTTAACAAAGCTCGAACAAGAAATGTTTCTGTATCTCATTTAAAATAAAAAAAAAATCAAAACGGGGAAAATGTAGCTTAACAGTCATAGGAGATTAAAAAAAAAACCCTAGAAATTTGTATGACTATGACTCTGACAAGGTGAAGTTAACAAAGCTCGAACAAGAAATGTTTCTGTATCTCATTTAAAAAAAAAAAAAATCAAAACGGGGAAAATGTAGCTTAACAGTCACAGGAGATTAAAAAAAAAAACCCTAGAAATTTGTATGACTATAATAGTTTTCAAAGGAGCATGAGATAGAAGATGATTTACTAACAGTCTCAATATATAAAGTATTGCCACATCAATAAGAAAAAGATGAATAGCTCCATAGAAAATAATGGACAAAAACCATGAACAGGGAAATCATCAAAGTAGAAATATAAAGGAAGAATAGACACAAATGTTCAGTCTGGTGAGTAATAAAAATACAAATCAATCGGCAAGATGCTATTTCCTTCCAATCACATGGCCAACGGGAATGAGGGAAACAGCACTCTCCTACAGGCAGGCAGGCAGGCGTGTGAATCATGCAGTCTTTCCACGGGGCAATTTGCAAATATGTAACAGAGGCCTTAAAATGTGCAAACCCTTAACCCAGAAATTCCATATCTAGAAATCTACCCTACGTAAATAACCAGATAAGTGTGCAAAGGTATACATACAAGGGTACTTCAAAAAGAATTGAAAGGAAATATGAATCTTTCTATGAAATTTTTGAAGTACTTTGTATAAAGAGTTTCACTGGAACAAATAGAAGCAATCTGTATATGAGGGGATGAGTTAAATAATGAGTGTCCTTTAATGGAAAACCAAGCCGTAATTTAAAATGAGGATATAGATATATACTTATTAACATGAAAAAAATTATGTATTTTAAACAGAAATACAAGTAATAAATGAATACAAATTGTATTATGTAAAACTACTTTTACAAGAGTATATGATTATTGCCATGTGAAAGTTTTTTATTTTGATTATCTGTATTTCTAATGTTTTTACAATAAACATGTACTCTGTATGTGTGTAATTAAAAATAGGGATAAAAAAGAAAAGGAGAGTTCAATCTGTGTCCTAAATCTAGCACTTACCAGCCATATAACCTTAGGCAAGTTGGTTAATTCCAGCACTCAGTTTCTTCATATAAAAAAAAATTGGTATAATAATAAATTACAACCCTCAGGGCCAGTATGAAGATAAAAATAAAAGCAAAAGCAGTTTGAAACTGAAAAGTACTTGATAAGCATCCATTGTTATCACTGGTTTACACAATATCCAATAAAAGACAATCCTACAAAAAGGCTATAGTAAGAAAAACCTGGTAGACTCTCAATGACATTAACGGAAGTGTGGGGGAATGCGAGTCCTCCTCCACCTGCAGGGGTGTGTGGCAGTGCAGTCCTTTCTCAGTGTCACGTTAATGGAAAAGGATGATAATGATGGTGATGATGAAGATAATAAGACAAACTTTATTACACACTTAATAAGTGTCCAGCATGGTGCTAACTTTTCCATATCTTATATAATTCATTAGATACTCTACTATCCCTTTTTATAGATCAGGATACTAAGGCATAAAGAGGTCAAGTAATTTGTTGAAAGCCACACACACATAATAAGTGGTAAAATTTGACTTCCAACTCAGCAGACTGACTCTTAACCACACCTAACACTAAAAAAGGGAACATATTCCAGGATGCAGTCACAACCTGAAATGCTGAAGAGACCAGGGACCAACAGCCTCAGGCACCTAGTGGCAGGTCAGGAGAGCTAAAGCAGCATCAACTTTGACTCAGTGCAAAGGAAGTTTCTAGTAAGCTGAAATGCTCAAAGACTATGCAAGGTAATACCTCCATCACTGAAAGTAAAAAACGGGACAATAACACATTCAGTTTTGTTCTGAAGGGAACTCAAATGCCCCACATGCCTGCCTGATCCAGAAGCCAACAGCAGAGTATCAGGACCTACAACCACCACCTGCTGGTGTCTTCCAAAGAGGCCCCTGTTATGGGCTGAATTATGTGCCCTTAAAATTCACATGTTGAAGTCATAACCCCCAACACTTCAGAATGTGATTGTGTTTGGAGATAGGGCCTTTAATGAGGTAATTAAGGTAAAAAGTTCATATGGGTGGGCCCTAATCCAATATCACTGGTGTCCTCATAAAGAGAGTTTAGGACACACACAAGTACAAAGGACAGACCATGTGAGGACATAAGGAGAAGGCAGCCATCTATAGGACAAGGAGAAAAGCCTCAGAAGAAACCAACACTGCCAACACCTTAATTTTGAACTTCTAACCATAGAATTATGAGAAAATAAATGTGTATTGTTTAAGTCACCCAGACTGTGGTACTTCGTTATGGCAGCCCCAAGGGCAGGACACAGTCCACACATGAGTGTGTCCTCTGCCTAGGCTGCCCCCCCACCATCGCTGTGCTCTGCAATTGAAACTGGCCTTATCCAGTCACTGCTAATCTGCCCTTGCAAGTTGCTGTGGCTCAGACGTGGTGCCAGGCCCTCTGATCATACTAACTCCTTGTCTGGGACAGCCTGTGCTCTGTTCAGACAAAGCTGGGCCACAGGTGGTGCTGAGAAACTTACAACCTCAGAGGCTTCCTGGGGCCTGAGATAGCAGCCTCTCCACTGCTGCCACCTTGGAGCATCTGGCTCCCAGCTTGTACTTTTCTAATCAGTGCTCATTTGTCTCCAGGTGCTAAAATCCACCACTCTTGGAGGAAATTTCCTCAGGGAAGGTGCTCGTACTCCCAGGTATAGTTTGTTGTACCAGAACACTCTTGTTCCAGGTGGAATAAGTACTGTGGGGACCCAAGCAGAGAGTGATGAGGGTCCAAAGTGCAGAAGCACAGCCAGCCATGTGCTTGAAGCACCCGCTACCTCCCAGTCACTAAGACCAAGCTGTGTGCACCTACTCGCCTTCTGCATAACTTAGGGTGATTTTTTTTTCCTCAGTAGGCCTTCTACCAATCTATCTTCCATGGGTAACCCCACTAGTCTGTCACATATGACTGCACATGTCTGAACCCTTTCCAGTGCAGTTCTGCTGCTGGATCCACCCACACAGGGAAGGGGAAACACTGCCCAGATCCATGTGCTGGGGGATGTGGAGACCCAGTTCCAGCCAAGATACCTGGCTACACGGTGGTCAGATGAATATAGACAAAAGCCCTTCTCTCACCTGATCATCTCACTGCCCTGCTTAAAACTGATGTGATCAAGTCAGATCCTTAAAGTGGTACCCCTGCCAACACCTGCAGCCTTGTATTTTGTCACTTGATCCCTTGTCTTCTGGTCACAGTCATGTAGACCTGTCTATCCATGCTGAACTGTTCTCTCCCTTCTGGGCAGTGGTAACTGCTGTCTTCACTGCTCAGAACTTCCTACCCCTCCTTTTTGCATGATTAGCTATTATTCATCCTGTAGGTCTTAGATTCACCTCCCCTGGAAAGCCTTCCCTGATTCTCCCAGGTCAGAGTTAATTACTGTCCTACGTGCTCCAATAACACATATACATCCGTACTCACTCAAAGCATAATAAGCACCCCATATAATTACTTGTTGGGGTGGGGGGATCAATTGCCCAGACTCATTTCCAGCCATCACTCTGCCCCCAAACAGTAAGTTATTTACGTGGGTGACCATTCATTCTGAGATGTTCACAGTTCTGCCTATTGTCCCAGTGCAATTATTAATTGTATTCCATTTATTCTCTTTGGTTTCCTAGTTTGGATGATAAGTTATCTGGTCATCCTGTCTATATGGGCAGGATCCACACCTATCCCGCTCAGTGTTTTGAATTCTCAAAAACTAACATTATTCTCACCAAATCCCCCAAAGCAGAAAAAGTAAATGTAAAAAGTATTTCCACTTTTTTTTTTTTCCTTTTTGTCTTTTTTCGTGACCGGCAACGGATCGCAACCCTCAGTGTCGCGCCCGTACCGGACCGGGACCGGCAATGGGATCACAACCCTCGGTGTTGCGCCCGCACCTCCCTCAGCCAGTGAGCGGCCGGTCTGTATGTGGGATCCGAACCCTCGGCGGGAGCGCCACCGCACTCCCAAGCGGCGCACTGTAGCAGTGAGCCACCGGGCTGGCCCCATTTCCACTTTAGAATTAAGAGCACGAGAGCTTAATGACAGATTATTTGCATGTATTGAACAACAATGTTTTAGTTTACATTATGAAATTCATTCCCTATAAGAATAAAATGCTGCACTAAATATCAATAATTTCCATACAAAAGAACAAGGATAAAGTATCTAGTCACCCTAATGAATATGGCTGGACACCTTGAGAACCAAATTAAGATATAAGGTTTAAGTCAGTTCTTCCAGTCACGTTAGCACACCTCTTTTCAGCTTTTACTTTAATTTAATTTTTAGCTCCATCACTCCTCTATGAATAGAAACATAAAATGCACGGATCAGTTACACAGTCTTGTCAAAATAACCTAACCTGCAATTATATCCTGAGGTGCTTTTAAAATATATTGCCATGAAAATGTTTTTATTAAAGAATTTCTTACAGCTCTCACACCACTTAAAACTAAATTATCCATCTTCATCTTTATAGATAGCACAATGTCGATCTTGATAAATAATATAGTATATAAATAACCATTCTCCTCTGATCAATGATTGCCTTCTAACAAACAGAAAATATATGGTTTAGAGTCCTCAAATCTATAATCTAGATGAAATCCAAACTCCACTTTCAAATGGAGAAATGGTCTTACTATTGAATTTTAAAACATAGACTGTTCATTCATCAAATACTTGCTAAATGCTTAACACATTTCCAGTAATCACTGAACAAGATGTGATGAGACACAAAAAGATTAAAAAATAGTATCTGCCTTCAAAGGGCTTATAATCTACAAAATAAAGCAGAACATCCACATTTGCAGTTATTCTAACAGTATAAGACATTCCACATTTTCTTCTATTGACAGATGTACAAATTTTTTTATTTTAAAATTTCTAAAATTGGAGTTGTACCTTAAATCAATATATACATTAATATGCTGTTATTTCTTCCCTTGAAAAGCTGATATGTTTTTATCTGCAAAAAATCATTAGAACTGGGGAAACACTGTAGTTTAAGTGCCTACAAGTGAAGGCTAGGAGTATGTATGTACCTCTGCTATTACATTGAATTCTTACAACAATCTAGCATTGTAAGAATTAAATGGGCTCTTTTTTCAGAAGAAAAGGCAGAGGCTCAGCAAGCTGAAATGCTCAAGGTAAAAAAGCTGGTAACTGGTGAAGCTGAGACTTAAACCCAGCTCTCTTAACCTTTGGCTGTACCACATTACTCTACCAAAGGAGAGACTGGTGTTGGTCAGAATGCTAGGTGAAGGTAAATGGAGGAGCACTTAAGGATGGAGATAAAGGAGAAAGCTTTCCAGATGAGAAGTACAACACACTCGAAGAAATGGAGGCCTCCAAGTTATACTTTTATAAAACGAGAAACCTGTCCTAACTGGAGATGCAGTATAGTATACTGGCACAAAGAGTGAGCTCTGGAAGTAGACTGGGCAGGTTCACATCCTGGTCCAATACTATTTGTGTGAACTTCAAGAAGTTATTAAATTTCTCTAAATTTCAATTTTCTAATCAGCAAAAGGGGTGTAAAAATGGAACTTATCAAAAGGCTTCCAGTTAAACATGGTGGATTGAACACTCATCCATTCAAACATTTACATTGATTGCAACTCACACCCTGATTTCAAGAACGTTAAATTAAAAAACATTTTTTGTCATCTTTCTCTTGAGGAAATTATCTGACTGAAACCATAGTAAAGAGATTTGAAAACAACAATAATAAACCCACATGATCAAAGAGAACAAGAGAAGAAACAAAAACCATAAAACTTATTGAAGCTAGAGAGCAGATGGATGCATAATAACTGACTTAGTAAAGCTGAAAAAGGTGAACTCCAATCTGGCAATGGAAGATTCGAAGAAAATAACCTAATTTGCACCAAGGAATATATATATATCCAGAAGACTCAGGAACTGATGGTACCAGCATGGGATTGATGCTATGGACTGAATGTCTGTGTCTGCCCAAAATTTGTATGTTAAAATCCTAATACCCAGTGTGATGGTATTCGAAGGTGGAGCCTTTGGGAGATAATCGGATAATGACAGTGGAGCCCTCATGATGAGATTAGTGCCCTTATAAGAAGAGACTAGAGAAAGCTTGCTGCTTCTCTCTGATCTCCACCATGGAGGATACAATGAAAGTATAAGTCAGCTGCAAACCAGGAAGCATGCCCTCACCAGACACCAGATCTGCTGGTGCCTTGATCTTGGACTTCCTAGCCTCCAGTACTGTGAGAAATAAATGTCTGTTGTTTAGGCCACCCAGTGTATGGTAGTTTGTGATATGGCAGCCCAAACTGACTAAGACAATTGGCAATAGACAAACTAGGAGAAAATCTGTTTAAAAAGCAACACCCAGTGTATGGTAGTTTGTGATATGGCAGCCCAAACTGACTAAGACAATTGGCAATAGAAAAACTAGGAGAAAATCTGTTTAAAAAGCAGTTGGAAAAAAAAAGAAAAAAAAAATAAAAATAAAAAATAAATAAATAAATAAAAAGCAGTTGGAACTCCTAGGTCCCTTCCCCTACTCTGTACTACATGGCTACTGCCCCAGTGGCAAATTGGATGTTTGCTCTCAACAGAGAGTAAAAGTATCTCTAGGTTGGTGAACACCAGGGGCTACAGAGGGTGGAGGTACCATTTGGAAAACGAACGGAGTAAGAGAAAGTTTACATACTAAAGGTGCAGACCCTAAGCTGTCATACCCCCTCCACTCAGCTTCCAGAATGCCAGCTAACTTTATATCATCCANCACCCAGTGTATGGTAGTTTGTGATATGGCAGCCCAAACTGACTAAGACAATTGGCAATAGACAAACTAGGAGAAAATCTGTTTAAAAAGCAATTGGAACTCCTAGGTCCCTTCCCCTACTCTGTACTACATGGCTACTGCCCCAGTGGCAAATTGGATGTTTGCTCTCAACAGAGAGTAAAAGTATCTCTAGGTTGGTGAACACCAGGGGCTACAGAGGGTGGAGGTACCATTTGGAAAACGAACGGAGTAAGAGAAAGTTTACATACTAAAGGTGCAGACCCTAAGCTGTCATACCCCCTCCACTCAGCTTCCAGAATGCCAGCTAACTTTATATCATCCAGGGAAATTAGAAGATTATTCCTAGGAAATATAACTAAGCAAACAGGAAAACCTAAAGGGTCTAACATCATAGGTTCCCCAAATAAACAGCTCAACCAGATCACTTTATAGGGTAGCCCCTGGGTAACAAGCCTACCCATGTGTTCAGAGCTTCCAGCCAGCTTTTTTTCCTCTTTAATATAAGTGAATACCTAAGGATCATGAAAAATTTGAAAAGAATAAAAGACAGTCACCAAAGCAAAGAAACAAACAAAAAATTGGAAGAAAACAAAAACTAAATTTTTTTTCCAGTGTAAAATTCCACACCCAAACAAATTATCAATTTCTCAAAAAGTATGAAAGTAGAATAAAGATGTTTTCAGATTTGCAAAGTATAAGCAATTGTCTCCTAAGCGTTGTTTCCTAAGAAGTTACTAGAAGATGTTTTCGACCCAAACAAGGGAGCATATTGAGAAAAAGGAAGACATATGATCTGGGAAAACAAGGATTTAACACAAGAAATAGGTGAAGGTAATAGTGAACGGAGTTCCCAAACTTCAACTATGAAGAACACCCAGACTGGAGCAGTTCGGACAGTCCAGAGACACTTCTTCCAGAAAGTGAAACTGATAGAAAACCTAACGTGGTTTCTATCGATTTGCAACTGGAGGAGAGTTTAGAGAATGAATTAGTGATAATAACATAAAAACCAAAACAAATGAAAAAAACAAGACAAATATTAATGAAAAACAGAAGTTGTGCAGGAAAGGAAAAGTAATCATGGTTTGATTATGAATAGGACTTAGGTTGTCATAGCCATATAAAAATGGAATAATGATCCAAACAAAATATCAGTGCAGATAACTGAGAGAATGGAAGGAAGGGAAGTGTGCACACGTATGATAGGAGTGATTACAGGGGATGCACAAAGAGGGTTAAATTTTCATCTTCCATCATTGGAAATCAATAGACTCTAACTGAAAAAATCAAGGACTGGCAAAATAGCATGTTATTAAGAAATATGGAAGTGAATATGTAGAGAAACAGCTAAAAGAATTAAAAGCAGTAGCCTCTCCTATACCTCTATAATAATAAGCGTTGTGGATTATTTGATTCTTTAAATCACGTGTAAGTATAACTATGGCAAAACTAAAAATTAAATTAAAAAAATATATAATTTATCTCACAAGGTATACAATTTAGTTAGCTGAACTATAATTAATGCAATTTATAAGATATACAATTAAATAAGGCAATCCAAAGTACACATCAGTTTCTGGTACATACATATTCAATATTAATATTGAGCAATTAATATTATCTTGACGATAAGGATAATAGTAGTGATGGTGAACCCTGAGGTATCAGCCCCTCTCAGTTATAAACAGAGGCTCTTATTTTTTAAATCAGTCTTTGCCTTATTCCTAAATAAGTCTTAGCAAAGCTATGTGATACATAGGAACTACCTTACCAGCAATGACTAAGGTGGATGGTAGAGAAACCAGCCCCAACATACCCCAGCCTTTTCTGGGACCTATTTAAAAATGACCCAGAACCACCACACTGCTCACCTAGCCTTGAGCATTAGTCACAAACTTTCTTCCTGCTACTGTCCACTTACAGAACTGAAGTTACTGACACCAGCTAAACACAGTACAAGTTCACAACACATCACGAGCAATGTACATAGGGCCACTGATGATCTCCTCCTGTACAGACAGCCCAGTCTGTTTCCTTGGCCTGAGCCCAACCTGGTCCTGGCTTCTGCCCCGTCCTCTTCACGCTGCTGAAGTCTCCCTTATCCTCAAATGGAGCCCACATGAGTCTGACTCATGCACATTTTTCCATTATCAATATAAAACTTTACATACCATGTTGTAAATTAGAAATTTGACCACTTTACATTTAGATTCAGTACAGTTCAAATGTAGCTTAGAAAACATTCAAACTGCATATTTTGTGGAAAGTATATTTTTTGTTCAAACTGAGCAATTTGCATTACAAAGCTTTCTTAAGTTAAGAAATCACAGAGAGCTATATTCAAATGTCTGCAAAACACAAACTGCATTTTCCGACTATCATATTGTGGACTCTAAGACATGAGAATGTCTTCTGTTGCAGAATTCCAAGCAGAGTGAGGTAGTGTGTGAAAAGCCCTGGCGGTCTCTATCTTACCAGTCTTTTTTAGTCTCTTGGGGGACTGGGGGCATTGCTTGTCACTCTCCTCTTTAGGCTGGTGCCTCAGGACTGGCCTGGACTGTCTCCTGCTGGGAAGGTGTTTCCAGGTCTAAGAAGGCCCAAAGGCAAGGAGCCACAAAGGCCACTCAGCTTTCTCATAGGTTTTCGGTAGAGGTGCTAAAGCGGCTTTGTAATACCTCTCATCCCCCTCTCCCTGGCCAGAATAAGAAAAATGTGCAAAAGTCCTCTGGTATTAAACAGTGCACTTTACCTTGAACATCTAAAACAGTGAGTGGCTGACTAAGGAGTCTAAGATTTACAGATTAATCCTTTACCTAGGTTATTAACAACAGGCTTTGGGCCAAATCCAGCCCTATGCCTCATTTTGTAAATAAAATTTTATCGGAACACAGTCACACTCAAACGTTTAGGCATTGTCTATGGCTGCTTTCACTCTGCAACAGAGTACAGCAGTTGCCCGTAAACTTTGGATCTCATTTTGCTGCTCCTTATTCTGTAAAAAGCAAGACAATGTAATATTGTCTTAAAATTGAGGACTTTTAAGCCACAGAGTTTTTGTCAAAGTCAAGGTTTTAAAGCGAGTGTGGCCCACAAAGCTTAAAATATTTATTT
>NW_007726789.1:52592-58346 GCF_000696425.1 Galeopterus variegatus | reverse complement strand
ATTGTCTTAAAATTGAGGACTTTTAAGCCACAGAGTTTTTGTCAAAGTCAAGGTTTTAAAGCGAGTGTGGCCCACAAAGCTTAAAATATTTATTTTTTATTTACTATTTAGCTCTTTACTGAAGAAGTTTGCCCATTCTCGATCTCGGCCAAAATAAAGAGTGTGGCCCACAAAGCTTAAAATATTTATTTACTATTTAGCTCTTTACTGAAGAAGTTTGCCCATTCTCGATCTCGGCCAAAATAAAATCCCTTTCTCTTCTTTTTCTCTGTCTGACTTTCCATCTCGGAGATTTACTAATATCAATGTCTACAGTAAAGAGGACAATACTAATCTATTCAATTAGATAGTCATGTTAATTCATATTCATAATGAACATGTTAATTCTTTCTGTATTAGTCCATTTTCTGTTGCTTATAACAGAATTTATAAAGAAACAAAATTTATTTCTTAAGCTTAAGAGGCTAGAAAGTCCAAGGTCCAGGGAACATATCTTGTGAGGGCCTCTTCATGGTAAGGACTCTACAGCAATGCAGGGTGCCCCATGGTGAGAAAATGGTACGAGCAGGAGAGAACTAACTTATCGTTTGCTCTCCTTTTAAAACCATCGGAACCACATCTATTCCTCCATGAAAGGATCAATCCATTCAAGAGGATGCAGTCCTCACAATCTAATCACCTCTTAAAGGCCCCCCCTTTCAACTGCCATAATCAAATTTTCACCCTCTCAGCATTGTTACAATGGGGGTCAAGCTTCTAATACATGAGCTTTTGGGGGACACATTTGACCCACAGAACTCTTAGACAAAATATTTGGTTTTCTGTGAAAACAGATATGGCCAGGGTAAAGAATAAAGAATTCACTATAACTAACCATTCACTAACCATCCACTCATTCACTCACTCATTCATTCAACACTTAAATAGCATTTACCATATGTCAGGAACACATGTAAGATTAAAATGACTTTGTAAAGCAAAGTGTCTGTTATTTTTTTTAAAAAAACATGACAACTAATAAACTAATAAAAGCTCTCATTTAAAGCATAATTTTTTCTTTAAAAATGAGATTAAGGTAGAAGAAAGGACATGGGCATGAAGTTAAGTTCCTTCAGCTTGGTTGAGCCACATGTTAACTGACACCTTAACTATGAATTATAGGGGCAGGGACCACATGCCACTCAACTCTGTGCTTGAATGAGCTTTGATCCTAGAAGACTTACTATTAAATGCATTGTTTATAAATTGTTCTAGTTTAGAGAGTTCATGGGCTTTTACTACCAATGCAGAAATTACAGACACCTCCAAAAACACTTTCCTCTGTCACTGAAAAGGCTCTCCAAGTGTCTTACAGAATATGCACATAATCCTAACAACTTCAAAATATCAAGACCAAAAAGAAATCCAAGTTTCATTTTCATTTTAAAATTAACTTCATTTTAAAACCTGGATTTTGACAAAACCCTGTGGCTAAAAGTCCACAGTTTTAACACAATATAACATTGTCCTGCTTTTTACAGAATAACCAAGCAGCAAGATGAGGCACTTTGAAAACATAAAGAGCACTCAAAATACTTAAGTCATAATTTAACAATTATCAAAGGAAACAAAGAATATTGATTTCAGCAACAAATTTTATACTCAATATATTTAATTACAATAACAAGTGGCAAACCATTTATATACTGAGTTTCTTTTTCTTAGTTCTAACTAATACCACTAAATATCATTGAGAAATATTCAAGTTTAAGGGGAAAGAAAGACAGGAAACTTGTGCTTTCTGAATCACAATACCAATTACACTATGAATATTTATAAACAATGCAAAATCATTAATATCACCAGGAACTTTTAAGACATTATCTTATGAAATTAAATGAGTGCCATTAATAATTTTCACAGCCCTCCTAGAATTCAGTCAAGTGGAATATAATTTATAATTTTTTTAAATTTAATAATTAAAAAATAAATAAGAATGAAATTACCAAACTAACCCAGTCAACATTATAAGTAAAGATGGTAGCAATAGTAAATGGACCCAGAGAATTCGGACCTGGGTAACAATGACAGGTGTGGACAGATGTGATGGTGGCAGAAAGAAAATGGCAGAAAAAGACCAACTAGCCAGAGTATCAGAGAGGGAGCTGTGGAGACCCAGTTCAAATGAAGGAAGTGCATGGGGATTTTAGGAACACTTATCCATCCAAGCATTATGAGCTCCTACTATGTGCCACTCTCTTTAGGAGACACAGTTTAAAGCAAAGCAGACCATGTCCCTATTCTCACAGAGCTTACATGCTAAGGAGAAGAAACAACAGATAAAAAAGAAAACACCGGATAGCCATGGGTGACAGTGAACAAAACACTGTGATGTGATTGAATCAATGGGCATTTATTTAGTTTGAGTGGCCAGGGAAAGCCTCTGTAGAAATGAGGTTAATCTAAAATGTCACTTAGTTATGCAAACATCAAAATACAAAAGAATATTCCAAAGTCAGAGGCAAGAAAGTTTTCCACATTATGTTTTGTGATTTGAGAAATGTTTTGAATTGCTACATGACTTTTTGGCATGAGTCAGAAGAAGAGGAGGAGGAGAGTGGAGTCTGTTTTCTTGGCTCAGTCAATAGGCTTGGGTGAGCTCGACAAGTGGGAGGATGAATCTCAAAGAGAATAGCGTGGGGGAGGTCGAGGGAAAAAAAGGCTGTCAAACCCATCATGCTTGATATTTCACAATGACTGAAGCAGAATCCTTCCTTCACCAATCCTAATTTTCCCAATGCACAAAATCTATGATCACATAATTTTGTATTCTCCAACCAAGATATCATGGCCGTTTGTGATATCCTATACATAAAACTGCTAAATACTATTAGTGAAAACAAAACCATCCTGTTTATTTAATGAAGAAACATACTCAAAGTATATTCTATGGTTTCAATAATTGCATATTACAGAAAAATAGGCTTGCTCACATAAAGACACCTACATCACAAAAATTTTCTGTAAGTCTCAAGAATTATCTGATGTCTTGGCTGCATATTTTTTTATCTACATGCCATTAAAAATGAAACCAAAAATCTTTGGTCTCCCTGGAGAAATTTCTAGGAACACCACCTAGGGGGATCTACCAAGCAGACGCTATGAACTCAACCTCAAGTTCGAGGTACAGGTGAAGTAACTTTTCCAAGGCCACTGAGCTAGTAACCAGCAGAGCCAGGATTAGAACTCAAGCAAGTCTGACTTGTGCTCACACCCCTCGTCACAGACCATGCTGCCTCCAGCATTAGCAACATAGAATAGCAGGTCTCCAGGGATTGCCCAGAAAGCAAAATCTCTTTCATAAATGCTCAATAATTTCTGTATAATTTCTCAATAATTACCTACAACAGACATTTTTCTGAAAAATATTTCAACATAACCATTTCTCCTCTGGATTCTCTAAAATCTAGCTTTGGATTCTAGAAAGGCATGTAGTACAAGGATAAGAGTGCAAACTTGGTAGTCAAACTGTCAGGTTTCAAATTCCAAACCATGAGCAATATGACCTTGGGCAAGTTCTTAACCCCTCTGTGCTTCAGTTTCTTCAATCTGTGAAGTGGAGTTAATAACGTTACTACCTCACAGCGTGTTTATAAGGGATTAGTCAATATAAGCAAAACTAAGAACAGTGCTAAGAACGTAAAATAAACACATTATTGGGGCTGGCCCCGTGGCTCACTCGGGAGAGTGCGGTGCTGGTAGCGCCGAGGCCGCGGGTTCAGATCCTATATAGGGATGGCCGGTGAGCTCACTGGCTGAGTGTGGTGCAGACAACACCATGCCGAGGGTTGCGATCCCCTTACCAGTCAAAATAATAATAATAATAAAAAATAAACATATTATCTGTCATCATTATCATGCCAGAGTAAGAAAAAAAAACTATATACCTTGACCCTATCTTACCTTCCCATAGGTACTCCCAAATTACCATCACTCTGTATACTGAGGTTAATAAAGGCCTCAGAGAAGTGATGCGAAACCCTGTAAAGACGCCTAAAATATATCGCCCATTGTATTCATTATACAGGGTCCTTTTCATGAGAATCCTTGGGAGGAATTTTTTTCTGGTCCTAATATAAAGAAATGAATTGTACTGGTGCTCCTGAAAAATTGGGTTTTTTTAATTTATAAATGCTTTAAATCAAGTAACTAATCAAGCTTCTCATTCTAAAATGACTGCCAAGAAAGTTTAGAATTAAATGTCTTCCCACTCTTAGTAAGTATATAGAAGCCAAGAGTATACATTTCTCCACCACTGTTCACAACTCATTTTATAGCCATTTCCTTTCGTGAGTACCAGCAGCTATGGTTTGAATGAGTCTCATCTAAAATTCGGGTGTTGAAACTTAACAGCCAATGTGATGGTATTAAGAGGTGGGGCCTTTATTTAACAGTTGATTAAGCCATGAGGGCTTCTCCGTCATAAATGGGATTAAGGCCTGTAGCAGTAAGTGGAAAAATACACTCTCTTTCCTCTACACTCTTACTCAACAACAAGCAACACAGAAGACCGACTTCTGTGACCAAATGTGTGGGTATTTCTCCCTGCTGGCAAGCAAAGCCAGCAGTTCTCCGGGGGATACCAGCTGAATGTCCTCCAATTCAATTCTGGCATTATCTACCTGGAGATAGCATCGGATCCCACAGGTAGAGGGCCCAGTTCTGCCTCCTGCCCCCACTTCAGGTGCTAGTCACAAGTCCAAGCTTCTGGAACTTTTGACCAACTAGCTATAAATCAGGGTTCTCACAATCCCCTCCTTGGGTTTTATTAGTTTGCTTAAGCAATTCACAGAACTCAGGGAAACATATGCTTACGTTTACCTGTTTTTTTTTTTTTTTTTTTTGACCGGTAAGGGGATCGCAACCCTTGGCACGGTTTCGTCCACACCACGGACTCAGCCAGTGAGCGCACCGGCCATCCCTATATAGGATCCGAACCCACAGCCTCGGCGCTACCAGTGCTGCACTCTCCCGAGTCAGCCACGGGGCCGGCCCTTACCTGTTTATTGTAAAGGATATTACAAAGTATACAGATGAAGAGAAGCATAGGGCAAGGTATGAGAGAAGGGGTGTGGAACTTCCATGCCCTCCCTGGGCAAACCACCAAGAACCTCCAAGTGCTCAGCTACTGGGAAGCTCTCCAAACCCTGTGCTCTTGGGTTATTATGGAGGCTTCATTACACAGGCATACTTGATTAAATCATTGGCCACTGGTGATCAACTTAACCTTCAACTCCTCTCCCCTCTCAGAAAGTTAGAGAATGGGAATGAAAGTCCCACCTGGGTCTTTCCTTTGACCAGCCCCATCCTGAAGCTACCTTAGGAGCTGCCAGCTGTCATTAGCATATGAAAAGACTCTTACTATTTTGGAGATCCTAAGGATAACAGGACCTGTATGTCAGGAGATAGAGATGAATACCAAATACACATTCTCACAGTATCACAAGGCCCTCATAAAAAAGGCTTCACTCAGCTTTCAATTCACTTGCCCTTTCATTGTGGGAGGACATAGTATTCTCCCCTCCGGAGGACACAGTGACAAGGCTCTATTGAGAAAATAGAATAGTTTGGTCAGGGCCCTCGCCTCAGTCGCGCTGGGTGAGGTTTAGCACATCCATTGTAGGCAAATTGTGTGTGTGGAGTTAGTGCGCATACGTGTCAATGTATCTTTTTAGTTTTGTTGCTATTCTCGCGTTCTCCAGAGTGGGGGGGAGG
>NW_007726789.1:47299-52441 GCF_000696425.1 Galeopterus variegatus | reverse complement strand
TGACCAGCCCCATCCTGAAGCTACCTTAGGAGCTGCCAGCTGTCATTAGCATATGAAAAGACTCTTACCATTTTGGAGATTCTAAGGATAACAGTACCTGTATGTCAGGAGATAGAGATGAATACCAAATACACATTCTCACAGTATCACAAGGCCCTCATAAAAAAGGCTTCACTCAGCTTTCAATTCACTTGCCCTTTCATTGCGGGAGGACATAGTATTCTCCCCTCCGGAGGACACAGTGACAAGGCTCTATTGAGAAAATAGAATAGTTTGGTCAGGGCCCTCGCCTCAGTCCCGCTGGGTGAGGTTTAGCACATCCATTGTAGGCAAATTGTGTGTGTGGAGTTAGTGCGCATGCGTGTCAATGTATCTTTTTAGTTTTGTTGCTATTCTCGCGTTCTCCAGAGTGGGGGGGAGGGGGCGGATGAAGAGGGAGGGGGGAGAGAGAGAGAGAGAGGACTTTCAGTGAAGCAGGCGGGTGGGCATCGGCCTCGGGCATCCGCCCTGTGCAGCCATGCTTTCTAACCTATCACTCCCAGGACCTGTTTGCCGCTTACCTAGCTCACAGACCTGCGTAAAGGGATCTGGTGACCCAGCCTGACATGTGAAGGATTGGTGACCCTATCTGTGAACAGGCTTGAGGGGTCTGTGGGCTCCAGACCCAGACTCAGCTTGACAATCGGCCCAGTCGGTGCATGATTACCAACAGGTAAAAGACACCACAACTGACATAGTCGTGGTCGAGTAGCTTTACAATTGGTGTCACAAACAGGATTAAGAGTGCTACAGCTGGCGATGTCGACAGCATTCCAGACATTAGCCATGGCACTACAGGCTCCATCCCAAAAGTGGAGAGCAGCTACTTGCCATCAGACAACCAAACCTGCTGGCACCTTGATCTTGGACTTCCCACCTCCAGAACTGTGAGAAAATAAATTTTTTCTCTTTATAAATTACCCAGTTTCGGGTATTTTGTTATAGCAGCACAAACAGCCCGGTCACTTCTCATTTACGTTAACCCTTCCTCTTTTTTTTTCTTAAATAACCAGGGTATGAAATAATATATGCATACAGAAAAACAGGAACGGAAAAGAGAGAAAGACATAAGAGTTGCTAACTTATTAGGACCTACTTCAGGATCTTGTAGGAACAGGGTTGGTATTTGGTTCTAGGCTAAAGTCCTAAAAAGGGCAAAAATATAAGCTGAAAATTACAAATTCAGAAGTAGTCTGCCACCTCCTTGCCCTCTCTCATACTTTGTATCTGCCCAATAATCGATATAGTCATCCCCCCTTATCTGCAAGAGATACATTCCAAGATCCTGCAGATGCCTGCAACCACGATAGTAACAAACACTACATAGGTTGTTTTTCCCTATACATACCTACCTATGATAAAGTTTAATTCATACATTAGGCACAGTAAGAGATTAACAATAACTAATAATATAATAGAACAATTATCACAACATACTGTTCACAATTTCATGAAGAGAAGATTTGTTCTTACTGAAGACCTTAGCAACCTCAGCATATGATTTTTTTTCCCTTCTTTATTAAGTCCAGAACTTCCAGACTTTCACTTAAAGGAAACATTTTAGGGCTTCTCTTTGGCATATTCAAATTGCCAGCATCACTACTCGTGCACTTTGCGGCCATTATTAAGAACAATAAGGGTTACTTGAACACAAGCACTGCCACACCGCAACAGCCAACTGATAACTGAGACAGCTACTAAGTGACCAACAGGCGGGTGGCATCTACAGTATGGAGATGCTAGACAAAGGGATGACTCATCTCCCAGGCAGGCAAAACAGCACAAAATTTCACCACGCTGCTCAGAATGCTGTGCTATTTAAAACTTATGGATGTTTATTTCTAGAATTTTCCATTTAATATTTTTGGACCACGGTTGACCACAGGTAACTGAAACAGGAGAAACTGAAACCACAGATAAGGGGAACTACAGTATTATAAAAGAATTCTCCAGGCCTGATTCCTCGCCATCTATTCCTCACAAAACAGGTATAATAATTCCAAGTTCTCAGGCAGTAAAGTGACAGATTCTTAAGAATCAACAAGTACTTACTGAGTGGCCACCACATTCGGGCCCTCTTCTAAGCTCTTGGGATGCATCGGTGAACTGAGCAGACAAAATGCCTACCCCGTGGAGCTTACTTTCTACACAAGAAGACAGATAAACAATAAACATGGTAAATAAGTAAATTGTATGGTGCACCAGGAGGTGATAAGTGCCTTGAAAAAACTGAGCAGGGTAAATGGGATATGGGTGAAAGAATCACATAAAAAAAAAAAAAAAACCTTTTACCAGGACCCCAAAATAGATATTATGTATAATTTTGAATGATTAGATTGGTTAGAACAACATAATATTGTTGTTTGTTGTTATATTGACTTAAAACAAAATTTAACAAAATTTTTTTTTCCGAGATGAACTGACATTTTAAATGTCTAAAAGCTTACTAATTCTGTGGATACATCTTTGGTAAAGTGAACATTTTTTCATTAAAAAAACTAAATCACATCTTATCATTTGTGTAAACTTTTATTTCCCAGGCCACTTAAATAAAAACTAAGACCCCAGAAACTGTTTTAAATGTTGTCAGGCTTTGCACCCCCTCTTGTAACTGCAGCAACTTCAATTACATGGGGGTGACCAGCTCAGTTCCAGAGTCAGTCTCACAGACGCTCCAACACATAATCGTCCTTTCAGTCCCCATATTCTCTCTTGTCCACTCTGCACAACTATGTCCGCTGCCTGAATCTACTGAAGTGCAATCCATAGGGGCCAGGCTCATGCCAAAAGCACTGACAATGGAAGTAACACCTGTGACAGTCCTAAGAAGCCACAACGTCACTTCTCTGAAGGGGACACTGTCCAAGAATGCCTTTTCCTACAGCAACCAAAATTCTACATGCCAGCGCCGCCCAAGTCACCAATGCCACCATGTACTCAGGATCCCATAAGGGTTCTGGTAAAACAATGCTTTTTAATCCTTCTTGCTCTTTTTAAAGCATCCCCCTCTTTCTAGGACTTGGGCTTGGGCCAGGGGACAGTCTGGTGACAGACTCTGTGCTATACTTGGAATTAAGCTTTTGCTCTGACACTGGCCCACTGGGCTAGAACTAAGCTTGCCAGGCTTTACTCTCTCCACAAGGTCTGTGATCTCCAGAAGGGCCTGCCTCACAAGCTCTCCAGACATGCCCCAAGGGTACCTACTGGGATTTCTGCTCTAAGGCAGCTGGATGTAGGCTTCCAGCTCTTTGAAAGAGAAGCATACTTAAGAGTTACGTGGTGATAGAGTTTGGATGTGTTGTCCCCACCAAAACTCATGTGGAATTCTGATCCCCAATGTGGCATGCTGGAAGCTGTTTGAGTCATGGGGGCCTTTGGTAAAGTGAACATTTTTTTCATTAAAAAAACTAAATCACATCTTATCATTTGTGTAAACTTTTATTTCCCAGGCCACTTAAATAAAAACTAAGACCCCAGAAACTGTTTTAAATGTTGTCAGGCTTTGCACCCCCTCTTGTAACTGCAGCAACTTCAATTACATGGGGGTGACCAGCTCAGTTCCAGAGTCAGTCTCACAGACGCTCCAACACATAATCGTCCTTTCAGTCCCCATATTCTCTCTTGTCCACTCTGCACAACTATGTCCGCTGCCTGAATCTACTGAAGTGCAATCCATAGGGGCCAGGCTCATGCCAAAAGCACTGACAATGGAAGTAACACCTGTGACAGTCCTAAGAAGCCACAACGTCACTTCTCTGAAGGGGACACTGTCCAAGAATGCCTTTTCCTACAGCAACCAAAATTCTACATGCCAGCGCCACCCAAGTCACCAATGCCACCATGTACTCAGGATCCCATAAGGGTTCTGGTAAAACAATGCTTTTTAATCCTTCTTGCTCTTTTTAAAGCATCCCCCTCTTTCTAGGACTTGGGCTTGGGCCAGGGGACAGTCTGGTGACAGACTCTGTGCTATACTTGGAATTAAGCTTTTGCTCTGACACTGGCCCACTGGGCTAGAACTAAGCTTGCCAGGCTTTACTCTCTCCACAAGGTCTGTGATCTCCAGAAGGGCCTGCCTCACAAGCTCTCCAGACATGCCCCAAGGGTACCTACTGGGATTTCTGCTCTAAGGCAGCTGGATGTAGGCTTCCAGCTCTTTGAAAGAGAAGCATACTTAAGAGTTACGTGGTGATAGAGTTTGGATGTGTTGTCCCCACCAAAACTCATGTGGAATTCAGATCCCCAATGTGGCATGCTGGAAGCTGTTTGAGTCATGGGGGCAGATCCGTCATGAATGGATTAATGCTCTCTCTGGGGGGGTGAGGGTCCTGAATGAGATCTCACTCTATTAGTCCCAGTGAGAGCTGGTTGTTTACAAAGACCCTGGCACCACCTCTCTCTCTCTCTCTTTCTTGCTTCTTCTCACCATGTGATCTGCTTGTACCTGCCGGCTGCCTGCCTCTTTCCGCCATGAGTAGAAGCAGCCTGAAGCCCATGCCAGATGCAGCTGTCCCAGAATCATAAGCCAAATAAGCCTCTGTTTTTTATAAATTACCCAGTCTCAGGTATTTCTGTTATAGCAACACAAAACAGACTAATAACATGTGGCCTCATGGTGAACAATGAGAGTGTCAGAATTAGCCCTGCTATGCACCGTCCACACCTAGCATGAAGAACTGGTACAGAAATGTGCTGGGATGAAGAGGAGACAGACAGACAGACAGACAGACAGACAGACATAAAAATGAAGTCAGGGAAGCTGCATCCAATCTCTCAAGAAAATGCCTCCCCAATTAAAATAAAAATAGAATAGTTCATGATGAGAGATCTACAAATTCAACACAGAAATACTGGAATGATCTGATGTAGGGCAGAAGTCATACACTTTAATTATCTATAACAAAGTGTTCTCAAAGAAGTGTTATATTCTTTGAGTTATAAATTTAAGGGATTCATTCTTAATTCTCCATTCTTCATTCTTCCAGTGAAAACAAGTTCCTTTCTGCAACTGTCTACTCTTTTGAAGAGTGGATCCAGAAGATTCCACCAAGGAAGATAGTATTTCTTATATTTGCCCAAATACAGCATAGGTACATTATAGAG
>NW_007726789.1:28868-46439 GCF_000696425.1 Galeopterus variegatus | reverse complement strand
TACATACATACATACATACATACATACATACATACATACATACATACATACATACATACATAAAAATGAAGTCAGGGAAGCTGCATCCAATCTCTCAAGAAAATGCCTCCCCAATTAAAATAAAAATAGAATAGTTCATGATGAGAGATCTACAAATTCAACACAGAAATACTGGAATGATCTGATGTAGGGCAGAAGTCATACACTTTAATTATCTATAACAAAGTGTTCTCAAAGAAGTGTTATATTCTTTGAGTTATAAATTTAAGGGATTCATTCTTAATTCTCCATTCTTCATTCTTCCAGTGAAAACAAGTTCCTTTCTGCAACTGTCTACTCTTCCAGAAGATTCCACCAAGGAAGATAGTATTTCTTATATTTTCCCAAATACAGCATGGGTACATTATAGAGTTTTCTGCCACTTTACAGGTTTGGATAGTGTTGTGAAATCATGGACAAATCTTTTGTTCTAACCCAACCTCAGAATTTATTACCCATGTAAGTTGGCAAATCATTTAGCCTTTCAGAGCTAACATTTATTTCTCCACTAAGGTAGGGGTTAAACTACCTCCCCCACAATTCTCTCATCAAGACTGAATGAAATCGTGAGTTTGCAAACACTTCCTAAGCTATGAGGTACAATATAAGTATGTAGCATCATCAAACCCATTCTACTGCTGTGGCAGATGGGGCCACAGGAGTAGAATATTAAATTATTAAGTTCTCTTAATAACTTGAAAAATCTAAGAAAACTAATTCATTCCCCCCAACCAGCATTCCTCAAGATCCTATTACATAGTTTTATTTTATAAAGAAGTTAAAAAAGAAAACTATTTAAACTTGAGGAAGTTCATCATCCCTATACAGAATTTTAGCCAGAATACCTGAATAAAACAAGAACAAAATAATTTTATTATTACCCAGGATATTCTAGATAATGCCTTTTACTCTGATACCTTGAATCCATCCATGCCTCATAGGTAACATTTTCAATTATTTAAGCACTAGTTAATATTGCTGGTGTCGGCATGATCAGTAATTACTGTCTTAATAATCACAGGCATCCGATTCCAGCTGCTTCCATCTTTGATATAAACATGAGCAACAGCCTAGAGGACAGGAGCTGACAGAGAAAGAATACAGCCGGGGGTCAAATTACGGCTGGTGGTACACTAGCTTTCAGTGAGCTCCTAAAGTCAGAGCCTCGTGCTGAAAAATGAGACCACAGTTTGAGAAAGAATTAATGTCCTGAGAGTTTTGTACGAAATAAATTATTTTCTGAACATGAGCATGGCTTTTGAATCTAGATCTGAAGAAGCTGGCTAAATATATCATACCTTCAACAACCTTCTTTTGGGTAATTATAAAAAGAATGCATCCATTAATGTCTTTCCACCTCTAACGCTTTAGGACATAGCTTCTAACACTAATATACTTTCAAACTAAGGAAACACACGAGAGGACCAGAAAACAAGAGAACAACAAAAGGCAACTCTATGTAGCTAGGTGGCAGAGTAGATGAGGAGCTTAAAATAAGGGAAAAGATTGTATGGTAGGGCTGATCAGGAATGGTTTCATAGAAGAAAGGGATGTCAAGTGAAACCCTGATGTGCCGACTTTGGACTGAGAGGGAGGTGAAGCAGCGTGCTGGGGGATCAGGCCTGTGTGAGGCAGCAGGAGCGCTGGAAAGGACAGTGAGGAGGCCAACAGCAGTGCAGGGATAGTGCCAGATCAGGTTTGACCAGGATCAGTGGGGCCAGCTGACCTTGGGCTGCAAAAGACAGCAGAGCCTGAGCTTACAGTGACTGTGGAGTCACCACCACCTGCAACTGGTTCAGGAAGCTCCTTCAGATCATGGTGCCGAGAACAGTTCAGAGCAGAAAGTTCTAACCTGGGACCCATGAACAGACTTTACATATGTTATTATACATACATATGCCACTTTTTTTCGGAACCCATATACATACATGCATCTTGCACAGGAATGAGGACTTTGACCACTTCTTAGATTCTCACGAGGTATGTGACAACCACCCCCAACCTCCTCCCACCTACACAACAACTCGGAAAAATTAAGAATTCAGTAGAAGAAAGTGTTGCAAATTGTTCTCGGGGTCTTATTGTTTCGGTGAGGCAGATTAGTATAGGGCAAATTAGAAAAAAAGGATAAGCTATATGACACCTTCCCAGATGACACCTTTCCCTGTGCAGCAGGAAACCCAGCATAGGCTCCAGAGGGAAAGCCTGAGAAGGTCTTTCTCAGGCTCACTTTTCCAGGAGGTGTTGTAAAAGGGACTTTCATGGGTTACACAAAGTTGGCTATAACATCCAGTCTCCACCTGAATTGTTTTACAATGATCAGCTCATTTCAAACCTCTTCTGCTTAATAAAATCAGTGCTTCTCAGAGCAATCATTTCATTTGACTAAAATGAATCTAAATCACTCAGGAAACTTATTTAAAGAATTAAGTCAGATTAAGTATGGCTAATTCTTAATGGGAATACCAACAGTATTCAAAATATCAACAGTATTTCAAAAAACTACAAGTAAGAATCATGATATTTCTTAAATCAAATATTGAAATCCACATTTCACCACTTCCTAAATAAAGAGAAGACTAATTGTTTGGTAAGAATATTTCTCAAAGTTAATATTTTAAAAACTAGTGTTAACCCAGGTTGAAAGAACAAAATACACCTTTCTCACTATCTTTATTTCTACACAAAGCAGTGCTAACTTTTCAGATCCTTCAGTTAAATTTAGTTTGTTTTTGGAACATGTGAATCATAAAAGCCATACCTTTAAAGGCATTTTCAAAGAAATTTATTTTTTTGAAATTTCAACCTTGTAAGCACACCCTCGAAAAAGACTTGAAAATTTGTTTTCAAAAGTACAAAGGAAGAAATGACACCTAAGGAAGACTAATGAGCTATCAGTGGCACTCTCAAGTAAATCTTAAGGTGTTAATTATCTCACATTTCCAGGAGGCTTCTTACCCCGAAGTATGCTCAATTTTTGCTTGTACATTTCATGTTTTGATTTTTGATAGTGCATTCCACAATACCTATTTAAGCATTTCTTCTCCAAATTTCAACAGTTTGTGCCTGTAGTGGTGATGCTTTCATTATGCCTAGATGACAGTTATGGACATATTATTGTTACATCTTTCCTCTCTGCTGTTCTGTGAGTGTATTCAGGGCGTGGAACACCTCTCACCTAGCTCCCACAATAGGGTATCCAATAAAGTCTGCTAAATGAGTGAGTATATTGTATTTAGAGACCAGGTACAAATTTTAAAACAGCTCATTGTCCTGTTTTCTATAACTCACCTTAATTTCTGTTCTACCAGTTGGGAAGCTCTGCCTTCTCGTAGTTGCTCAAGCAGGGTTATAGCACGGTGCCAGGATTTATGCAGTGGCATGGTGAGGAGGACTGGGCTGAAGGCTGCCTCTGCTCTCCAAGTCACCCATGATGCCTTATGTAGACTGTCATTAAATCCAATTGTCATCTTCAGTTCTTAACTTATTGGTGGCATCCCATATCACTAAATGCTGTCTCTTTGAATCATGCAACGGCCTTGGCTTCTGATTCCATTCTCACCTGGTTTTTCACCTTCCTCTCCAGCTCCACCTTTTCTTGCTCCTTTTTGCTCATCCCACTCTACCTAATCATTAAGTGCTGTAGTTCCTCAAGATTCAATTTAATTGTCTACTCTGTCTTTAAGCAATTTCAATCCCAATCAAAAACTGTACTGCAGGCCCAGAGTCTATGAGCTCCAAATACACAGTAACCTCCTATTTGATGTCTTCATTTGAACATCTTAAAGACAGCTCAAATTTAATATTGCCATGACCATGCATGCAGTTGTATGGATTAATCTACCACCCATGTAAATGGTACCACCAGCCATGCAGCTGTATGGAATGGTACCTCCACCCACACAGTTTTATGGAATGGCACCTCCACCCATGTAGTTTATGAAATGGCACCTCCAACTATGCAGTTGTATCTAATGGTACCTCTACCCATGTAGTTTACAGAATGGCACCTGCACCCATGTAGTTTACGGAATGGCATCTCCAACAACACAGATGTAGGAGTCATCAGGTTTCTCTCTCCTTCACCCTCAACGTTCAATCCATCAGCAAAGCCTAAAAAATTTGCATCCTAAATAGTCCCTAAATAATCACCTTCTCTTCTCTATCCCCACTTCCCTAGGCTAAGCTACTCCCAGCATCTCTGATTTGGACTACAGCAATGGACTCTGGCACCTTATTTTACTGATGTGCTGTCCTCCAGCCAGAAGCCACCATTACCCTTCCAGGTCCTGTCCCTCTCTGATTACAAACCTTCCTCAGTGGCTTCCCACCGTTCTTAGGATAAAGACCTGCACTCTCTACCCTCTCTCCTTCACCTCATTAACTTCTCATGTCTTTCATATCCCAAACCCCACCTCCTCAGGGAAGACTTCCTTAACCCCCCACCATTTACACTTTTCATAATGCCATGAACCTCTCCTTCTCAGCATTTATTTCCACTATAATTTTACTCTTACTTGTGAGATCATTTGGTGAGTACCCATCTCCTCCCCTACAGTGCCAGCTCTGAGATGACAAGGACCTGATTGTTTTCCTCACCATTGAATCATCAGCACCTGGCACAGTGCCTGACACTTAACAGATGCCCAGTAGCTATGTGCCAAATGAGCATTCTTGACAGAATAGAATAATATTAATGAGAAAATTGGCAATGCTTTTATAAGCAGAAACACACCAGTGGCAGCATATTTAAGAAGCAACAACACAGAATACTTTTCTAACTTTCATCCTGAAATGAGAGCATGTGGGGAGGCGTAGTCTCACAAGCTGACCAGGTATGGCCCATGAGTCTTAGCTGTTCATTAGCATTAGAGACTGAGTCCTGGAAAATGTACATGGTGGTCAAGAAAGGCTGCCTACATTTTCATTACCCCCACACCCACAGAGCATCGATAAGAGGAAGAAGGGCCTGCTCTCCCCGAGTGAAAGAAGAGCAATCATTAGCTTCCTGGGCCCTCCTGCCTCACTTGGAAATAACCGTAACAGTAGATAGTAAAATCTTACTGGGTACCGACTTTGTGCCAGACACCGGACAATGAAACTTACGTATATTATCATACTTGATCCACATGATTATATTGCAGAGTAGGTTTAACTGGCCCCAAAGTACCAAGGAGGACAGTTCAAAGAAATGATAATTTTTCCAAGACCAAACAACTAGTTTATGAAACAACCAGGATCCAACCTTAGGGCTGTCTCCAAAGGCATTCCACTAACACATCCTGCTGCCGCCGCTGCCGCCACCACCACTGCTGCTGCCAGAGGGAAGGAAGCTACAAGCAGCCAAAGCCCACTGGCTGTCAGGAATAAGTGGCTGGTGAAGAGTGTAGACCAAAGGCAGCCTTAATATCAAGGAGGCCATCAAGGAGGGGAAGAGCAGCTAGAAGCAGTAACAGAAGCACATAGAAGGCTGGATGTGGTGCCCATACCAAAGAATAGAAGGCTTCCACCGTGAGGCCCAGCCCTGCTCCAGTACCAACACTGAGAGCCTTGGCAGGAAACAATAATGGGCAGAATGGAGCTGAGGTCTGGTCCTGATACTGGTAGGCCTTAGCCAGACATGTTTGGTTTTGTTTCCACTACGCAATTAACCTATAACTTTCCTTCACTACACTGGTGGCCAGAGAAATCCTTGGTAAATATAAAGCAAATTTGGAACTATGATGTTTTGGAATACTCAACTTGGGAAAACATATTCAGATAAATTACTGGATTCCTTTAAATAGTCAACTCCTAGATTTTAAACAAATTACTAATTAGTCCTCCTTCGGTATATCCATGACAGACTGGTTCCAGGACCCCCTTGAATACCAGACTCTGTGGATGCTCAAGTCTCTTATAGAAAATGAAATAGTATTTGCATATAACCTACATACTTCCTTCTGTATACTTTAAATCATTTCTAGATTACTCATAATACTTAACACAATGTAAATGCTATGTAAATAGCTGTTATATTGTATTACTTTTTACCTGTATTATTTTCATCGTTGTATTGTTATTATTTATTTTATTTATTTTAGAATATTTTTGATCCAAGGTTGGTTGAACCCACAGATGCAGAACCTGTAGATATTTAGGCCAACTGTACTTGACACAGAGCTTTGAGAATCAGACATACACAACACCACAAGTTGCCTAGAAATCAGTATTCCCTGAAAGCATGTTTGTGTACAGAGCCTGAGAAAGGAAGATGAATTCATGCA
Organism: Galeopterus variegatus; assembly: GCF_000696425.1. NCBI lineage: Eukaryota > Metazoa > Chordata > Mammalia > Dermoptera > Cynocephalidae > Galeopterus > Galeopterus variegatus. The sequence continues at coordinate 40,134 of NW_007726789.1, read as the reverse complement.
GGGACGAATTAGAAGTCAGGTGGGGAAATGTGTTTTGAGACTAATTAAGCCATGGACCTTAGAAAGTCACAGAATTTTCTAGAAAGGAGAGTGAGATGATGAAAGCCAAGTTTCTAAATGTATTACTGACAGCAGTCCATAGGAAGGGATGAAAGGAAAAAGAAAGGGGCACAGTAAGAGCAGTGAAACAGCTGACGTGCTGAGGACCTGAGTGGAAGGGCAGCCACGAGAACGGAAGGGCAGAGGAGGCTCTGCACAGGGAAGGGATGGGGAAGGGATGGGACTGAGACGCTGAGAGGCCCTGATGACTGGATAGCGAGGCAGGAGTCAACACAGACCATGTTCTCATGCAGAGTTGAGTGAAGAAACCACAGGATCACTCAGACATAGATACGGTGTGAGTAGTCAGCTCCCCTCCCTGAGACGGCCAGGGCAGTGGAGAGACTCATCCAGAGGACCCAAGGACGCCACCTGACAGACAGGAGCAAGGGAAGCGTCTGCACCTCTACATCTCTTTCCTCTTTCTGCCCCACCACCACACCTCCTGACGCCCTAGTTATCTGTAAATAAGGTCAAAAACACAGTAAACATGGTAATATTTGAATTTTACATAAATACGCAGCTCCTACATCCCTTCAACCCACATTCACTGAGCACTGAGCTAAGTAAGCACTGGAGGTACAAAGTCAATAAGACCAATATTCAAATGTCTAGAAAAAGCAAATTTATAGGTGCTGGAGCTGATCAGAGCTTAGGCAGGATGGGGTGGGAGTGGGGAGAAACTGCAGATGGGCACAAGGGAACTTCTGAGGGAGTCAGAAATGTTCTAACCCTGGATTGTGGTGATGCCTGCACAACTCTACATATTTACTGAAAATGATTGAACTTACACTTACAATGGGTGAACTTTAATGGTATATAACTCTTCCCTCAGTAAAGCTGTTTTTAAAAAGTGATAAGAGCTATGGGAAAAAATCATACACAGCAAGGTGAATTGAGAGTGAAGGGGTGGGGGTGGCGGGTAGGTTGCAGGACAAGCACAGTGGGCTTCATTGAGAAGGTGACATCTGAGCAAAGACAGAAGGCAGGAGGCAGCGAGCCCGGGGCAGCCAGAAGGAGCAGCACTCCAGGCGGAGGCAGCTACAAACCGTGATGCCCAGCTTCTAAGGCAGCAGGACCAAGGCAGGAGTGGATGAAGGAAGAGTAGAAGGTGGGGACAGGAGATAAGACGGGGACAGATGGTATAGAGGGTACTGGTTCTTGGGATGAAAGCTCTTGCAGCTTGGGGCAAAGAAATAACATAACCTAACCCAGATTTTAAAAGACTCACTCTGGCTGCTGTATTAAGAAGTCTATGGGAGGCAAAGGAGGCCAGCTGGGAATCTGGCAGTAATTTAAGCAAGGGGTGATGCTGACTGAGGCAAGAGCAGTCGTGGGAAGAGGTGAGAAACAGTCAGCTTTTGAGTGTACTCTGAGGGCAGAGCCAACAGAATTTCTCAACTGCTTGGATGTGAACTGTGAGCGAAAGACAAGGATTACCCCAAGGTCTGGGAACCCAGCAACTACCGACGGGGCTGGGGGGGTCTGAAGGAGGCAGGTGGAGGAAAAAAATTTTTAAAGTATGTTTATGGAAAGTTGCCACTAAGTTATATTTTATGTGCCAAAATCACTTCACATAATTTTGGTGACTTTTTCTTTTTAAGGCCACCTTCAATACAGGGTAGGTTTCCTTCCAATAAATTTATTGGTTTGAGTATTTTAGAGAAATGAATGGCCATGCAAAATGTAGAAATGTCTATTTAAAATCTTGATTCTGGCTGGCTGGTTAGCTCAGTTGATTACAGTGGGTGCTGATAACACCAAGGTCCAGGGTTTGATCCTGTACTAGCCAGCCCCCCAAAAGCAAAACAAAACAAAAAACTTGATTCTTAGCCTTATTTATCCCTTATTATAGGATTGCTGGATATAGTATTGTCTTATAACTTCTTAATCATATTTTTAATGACTTTAGACTTAACCTGCCTGGAAAGGTCCTGCTGCTGGACCAAGCTAAACCAAAATTCAAGGTCTCTCTTGAGATTTATTTGTCCTTAGGAGAAAGCTACTGTGAATAGATGACAGTAGAAACGGTCATATTCTTGTCTAGAGATTTAAATAATACCTACTGTCATTTTGTGATGTGAAATGCAGATTGTTCCTTCTGTCACTTCTAAATTTATATATATGTGTTTGGTTGTCTCTTATTCTGCTGCACATTTGGCCACCGGACTTTTCTGTGTAGTCATTAGCATTAACATATGAATTAGAAATACACATTAGACTCAGCAGCTGTGACCAAGGCTATTACTTCCTATAATTTGGCACAGATGGCCAAAAAAATGATTTTGGTAGAATGGCCAAATGCTAACCACCTAATGAGGTTGCAGCCTCAAAACCAACTGATGGTTAATGCACTTTAACACTTAGTATTCTCTCTCTCTCTCTCTCTCCCTCTCTTTCTCTCTCTCTTTCTCTCTCTGCATCCTTGACATAAAACTCAGAAGAGTCCAACCTAACTCTAATTTGGCAAAGTTCCACATGTAATATCTTACCTGATTTTCTAGGGGGGGGAAAGGTAACTGAATAAAACAATTCCAGTTGTGAAATGGTCATTCTTCAGGTCAAAAACTTTTTCTTTGACTCAAAAACATTAGTAAGTATTAAAAACTTACCTGCAATAGGAGTTAAACTGGTTTGTAACTAACTCAATATCGGGAAAGCCAACACAACAGTCACAATAATGACTAAATTACCAAGGAAGGATAAACCTGTCCATTCTTTCATATTCACACACCACAAAATGACTTCTCTTAAAGTTACAGTTAAGCAACATCTCACCATGCACAACCTTGATCATTTCTGTAGATGTCTGAAATTCATTTATACTTTCCAAAAGCTGTCTACTGGCAAGGTTTCTTTTTCTTCTTATCTGTATACTGGTGGTTAACAATTGCATATATCCTCAAAATTCCTAACAGTCAAAAAGCACATTTTGAACTTTTCCAAAAATAAAGAGCAAACTACAATTTGAAATTGTAGCCTTTCTGCTTCCCAAATCCTGCCATATCTATATTATTCTATAGCAGTTCACTACTGACCTGTTAATCAATGACTCATAAGATTTCATCCACAGTAGAAATAACATTCTCCAGTTGGCTTATATAATTCTAACACAGTAAGTACAGAGGATCCAGAAACATATATATTTAAAACAATTCCAGGTCACTCTGAGAATAAGCCTAGTTGCAAACCTTGTTTGTAGAAGAGTGGTAAATATATAATTCTCTAAAGCAAGGTCCTAGAATGGCCAATCAAAGCAATAACAGAGTATTTGATATAAACAGAGCACTTTTTAAATAGATCTAATTTCACTCTCATGAACAACAGTGTGAGAAAAGTATGATTCTTAATGTTATCCCAGTTTATAGAGAAGTAGACAGGCATAGAGTTCTGAAGCCAAGGTCACTCCAAGGCTCCATGCAGAGTGGAAGCTCCAGGAATTGGACTCCACCTGCCCTTGACTCATTTTACTCCACAGAAACATGACCACTGAGGGATTTTCAGTACTGCTCTGTGACTCAAGCAACCATAGATGGGAGCTGCCTTAAGAAAAGGCATCATTAACTCTGGCACTGCCCTTAGGAAGCCTTGAAGATGGCCACGGAGGGACATGTTGCAGTTATAAAGGGCTCACTTAATGTTGATATGCAAAAGATGATCCTTCATCCTTGCCTCTGTCCCTTCATCAGAAAAAGGGCAGTATACCAATAGCTGCTAACTGAAGCACTGCAAGTTTGAACATGAGCAAAGAATCGATGGCAACAGAATCACTAATAGGGAACTGCTAATGACAAATTTGTGATCGTTTGTCAAAGAGAAAATCTGAAGCAATCACAGGATATGGTTTTTCAGAAAACAAAGGAAGCAGAAAATTCCAAGAATACAGTATCCAAAAAAAAAAAAAATACAGTTATCAAGGCATATATTTAGAGGGGCCTGGAACTTTCATGCCCCATTAGTCCAGGGGTAAAGTATGTCCTTATTTTTAAAGGTGATATGTAGGGCTGATGCTACTACATAGTTAAACCATGTAACTAACTCTTCCTATTCCAATTCCCTGCTCACAAAACCCTTACCCTAAGAATTCCACCCACATCTGCAACCCCCTTGGCAGTTATATATATCGAATATATTAATATTCTATGTTAAAGCAATTCATAAAATGTAATGACAACAAATTAACTGTAGACTTCTAATGAGCACCATTAATACAAGAACATGAAACACAGTATTAAAAAATTGACAACTTCGTGAAAGATTACAAGGTCAGGGAAGGGCAATTTATCCTAAAGCCCTAGAGATGACACTAAGATTCAGAAATCAGAATTTCAGTAAAAAGTCAAGTTAAATGCTGTGTAGAAAGGCCTAAGGGCTGTGCATGAGTTACTCAACTGACATTTGATCAATTAGGAAGCCCCATCTGTAGGTGATATTAAATACCTCCAAGAAATGATAAATAGCTCTGACCTAAAGCTAAAGAAGATAAACTATGCCCAAATTAAATCAGATTGTAGGTAATTCGTGTTATCATAGATATTCCATATTTCTTAAAAAGATACCATATTTCTTTAAGCTCTGAATTCTCAAAAAACAAAACAAAACAAAACAATCAGCCATATCAGCTCAAAGATACCAGGCTGGGAAAGACTATTGAATCCTTCTGCAGCCAGAAGATTATTTGATTATATCTATACTATTGCCTATCACAAGTATAGCATTGAAAAAAAGGTCTCCTTTCAGGGAACGCCAAAGTAGATAAGGAAACAAGTCAAAGAGAGATTCTATCAAAATAAATCTCTTCCATTCAGATATCAACTTCAATTATGAACCTGAATTTCCAAAATAATAACTGTCGCTGTCACTTTGGGAGTGGTTGAGAATAAACCCAGTATCTCCACATTCGGAGTAGGCTTTTTCTTTTTTAGTAGTATGATTTTGTGACTTTGCTGGTCTGTGAATGAGATGCAGACACAAGACCTGGCACTGATGTCATCCTGGCTACCATAGTTTTCATCCTGGAATCCACATCTCACTACAGTTAATATATACTACATATTTTTTCTTACTGTACTCTTTTCTGGAGTCATAAAGAAATGGGTAAAGGATTTTCTATATTTGACAAATTATCACAAATTTATCATTAGCAATTCCCTATGCCTTTCTTATTTATGCTTCTAAACTAACTTTACTTCCCAAGTTCTAAAAACACATCTGAATTAGGAAATTGCAACATTTAAAAAAAAAAAACACTGAAATAATAGATGCATACATACACATTAGGTATAAGCAGAGCACATTTAGCACATTTAGAAGTTGTCTTTTCTTTAAGGAGGTGCTTTGTAATCCCTCGTATAATGAAAATGGAACTTAGCTTGGTCTATGGGTTCCTAAAATTTACATCTCAGGCTAACTTCCAGCAAATGTTCTCTGTTATCACTGCTACAAAAGTCACCAGTGCAGTGGGCTACTAGCAGTTTCCACTGCTGTCTGGGTTACCCTTAACTAAGCACATGAGCGGGGGGAAGGAGGGGTGACCTTGAAAAAATCACTAACTTCATCTGCACACCTAGGTTGCCAGAGACCAAATGATATTTACGTGCAGAAAAATTACTCTGCTACTTTCCAGGGTAAGAAGTTGCTGGACAGAAGCAGGGAAGGGGGCAGGTAGTAGTACATAGAAAAAAGGGAAAAACAGCTTTATCTAGAAAGTATTCTTTCTGGGAAGGTTTTAATGCTATCTGACTTGAAAGAGAATTTAAGGAATTTTTTTTCATTGAGCCTGGTGAGCTTTTGACCTTTTCATAAAATTTACATAATCCGGCATGAAGGGAGACTCCTAGTTGTCTAGAAAAATGTAGGCAGCTAGAAATTGACCTTATAGGGAGGTTAGAAAGTCTGTCCCCACTAGTACTTGATACTGCTATTAATTCCAGGGACACACCTTCAGAGGTCCCCATCTGTTCTCTTCAGAGGTCCCATAATAAAGCCCAGACAGCTGCCTAGGAAGGAGGAAAGTGACTCTCCCTCCATTTCCCAGTGGCCAGCCTGGAGCTCCAGGAGCTGCAGAAAAGAGAGAGAAGTGGCTTGCCAGTGAGGAAAGACACAATTAACCCCAAGACATGCATCCCTCTCCCCGGGAGAGTCCACCCCATCAGTGTGTTGCTTCACTCAAAGCTCCATAACACAAAGGGGATAGATGCTCTCGAAGGTTTGGCACACCAGCCTAACACATCTTATATGGTGCATGAAATTTAAATGTATTCTGCCGTCATTCTGAGGAAGGCAAAGGTAGAGGGGAAAGGAGAGGCTAAGGGAAGGAATTAATAAACAACTGAGTTTTTATTATGCATCAGGCATTGTGCTAGTTGTTTTTATGCACAGCTCATTTAATGTTAGAATAGCCCTATAGTATAGGTAATAGAATTCCCATTTTACAGATGGGGAAAATGAGACCTAGGGAGGATATGTAACTGGACAATCACAGAGCCACGGAATATCAGATTTAGTAGTCAAATCCAGGCTCCAAGTCTCATGTTCATCTGGTTGTGCTATGCTACCTTGCATTTTCAATTGTAGAACTAAAAATCATAAATAATAAGGCTTCTAAGTAATGATTTAAAATGAAGTACCTGAACTTGTGTCATAAAGAATTGCAAAATACCTCCTCCAGTTCTCTTATTGTCTGTGCTATTAGCATCAAATGTGTTCCCACTGAAGCAATCAGCCAGGGTGGGAATATTCATTCTATCAATATCCTGTATGCCAAACCGGTTGTACTGGCAGGCTGGGGAAGGGGGGTAGCCCTGATTCTAAGTCACTGGAACTGGTTCATCTGGCATAAAAAGTTGAATATATTATGCCTCAAATAAACATGTATAAGACTGTTGTCAAGAGTCCATAAAAACTGCCAAAGACTTTCTTTCTTTATTTAAAAATCATCTTATCAGTTCGGTGATTTCAACCTTGCAAGGGAAAAAGCTATTTTAGACAAATATACAGCTTTCAATGCTTTTTGCCATATGTGAAATTAATCCGACTCCAAGTCAAGTCTACAAAACTGTTTTTTTTAATACACAGTTCTTTTAAAAATCTCACCAAAATTTATGGTGCCATATGTCTAAATCAAGTTAAATTAAATGCATTAATGCATTGCAATGTGCATACGAAAAAGGGCAAGAACAAAAGAAAGTTGGATACTTCCTCCTGCTCAGCACCTCTTAGGTAAAGATCCTGGCAAGAAGGGTCTGTGCCAGGATTAGGAAAAAGGTGAACAAAATGAATTCCATGTACTAATTCTCAGTAAGATGGACAGTAAGATGTTCTGGGATATACTCTGAGAGTCCACTTTGCAAATTGGAATAAATTCTGAAATAATGAGAACCAGTTGTATAAAGAGAGAAGGGGGGTAAGGCATTGCTTGACACCAAGACAGACTCCAAATCTATGTCCACTGCCACCAAAAAGCCCTGTTTAATAAGAAAGATGGGCGCCGGCCTGGTGGCGCACTGGATAGTGTGCCGCTTGGGAAGCGCAGAGGCGCTCCCGTCCGAGGGTTCGGATCCCATGTACAGACCGGTTCCCGCTCACTGGCTGAGCGAGGCGCGGGAGCAACGCCGAGGCTTGCGATCCCGTCGCCGGTCCCCGGTCCGGTACAGGGGCGACACTGAGGGTTGCGATCCGTTGCCGGACACGGAAAAAAGACAAAAAAGACACCCACTGTATAGGGCTGGTGTGAAGACAATATGGAAAGTAGATTGCACCTAGAAGGGGCTCAAAAAGTGGACAGTGCTAGGAGCACTATATTTGCTCAGAATCCTTGACGGCGAAGATGGTATCTCCACAGCACTCAGCAAGATTTTGTTGTAACAATATTAACTAACACCTGCATAACTCTTTACTAAGGGTATAACCTATTTCCATGAAATGAAAACAAACTAAAAATTCCTTTATTTACTATTAAAGCATCCTTCGAGAGGGTGATTTTAGAATAAGAGAACCATTAGAAGCCACTTCAAATCTTTCGGCTTTTTCCCCCTTAAACTACACCTCCTCTGGATCCACAAAAGAAAAAAAAAAAGTAAATTCAATAACACTCCTTTCTGACCACCCATTTCAGTGAAGTCCACTGACACCTCTATAGCTTTAGAAGAAACACTAGAAAGTGGCAGCTTCTCGAAGGTACTTGCTTCATTACAAGATGCCATTATTTACAGCATTTTCTATGCTAGGGTGCTGGGATTTAATGTCCCTTTAAATTCCCATTTATGTTTTTGTTCCTTTGACATCTCACAGTTTTTGGTAGTAGGTTTTAACTAATTACCTAATACCTCAATAGGATAGGAAGTTTTCACTGAAAGGCTCAAGATGCTACTTTTACTGACCAACTTTTTATTCTACCTCTTCCTGTAATGACAAGTACTCAACTGATTTTTTTCAATATTTCTTAGCCCTATGCCAAGAAAAAAATTAAGCCAGGAACATAAGTCTTAAGCTATAAATGCTTTCATTCCACTGGATTCAAAATTACCTATTTTGAAGCACTTCATGCTTTTATTTCTTCTGAGTGTAAGAGAGAGACCTAGGAAACCTCAAAAACAAACTCTGATCTGTATATTAAAGAATCGATGTAGAGCATTTTTTATTATATATTTTGAGACATTAATATCAAAATCAGAAAACTTCTGATCATTCTTATAATGATGGATTTATTTGTTCACATCAGTATTTTATCAGAAAATAATACCTTAGAATTGATTGAGACCTCAGTAGTTATGAATTACAAACTAGAAGGCCACAGGCCACATATGACCCAGATACATTTTTAATGAGGTCTTCACAGTTTTTATAATTAAGGACACTTCACATAAAAAACTTAGAAGCTTCTGTTTTCCTTGAAAAACTGGCACGATTTAGAGCCTGGGCAGCAACAATCAGCTACAGTAGAGTAGGAGTTGCCGTCTTTATAGTGGTTTGCAAGTTCCAGGAGCCACAGTCCACATTTCCTCTTTCCCATGTGTCTCCCACCAGGCCTGCTCCACTCTATTATCTTACCTGTCAGACCCCTACACACAAGCAGACGCAACATTTTTTTAAAGGCAAAGAGCCTGGATCCAGAAAAGGCTTCCCCATGCACTAGCTCTGGGACCTTCAGCAAGGTTTGAGTCTTGGGTCTCTTAGCTTTAAATTTAAGGCAATTTAAATCCTCACAAGCTTGTTATGAGAATTTAAAAAATGTGCAAAAAGTCTTTTGTAAACTATAATATAAAATGTTTGTCATCCTTATTCATCTCCCAGAGCTCTGTGAGTTGCATAAATCCCTTTTACCTGTTATAATTTGGCTTCCTTGTTCCTCATAGTATTACACTCTGTATGACATGGTTTAATACCTAAGTAAAATAAATTTTATATATGCTCTTGCTTTACTTAACCAAAGGCAGAAAAGATAAAAAATATCGAAGGAAAACAAAATGAATTGTTGAATACCAGTGGATCTTTTCTAGGTCATTTCTGTTTGTGACGAAGGTATGAAATTAGTGCAAAGTGTAATTATTGGATTGCTGATGCCTTCAAGTGCTGTACTGTAAGTTCACCCCCTAGGCACCTGAGGCCTCAAAACAAAACTGACAGCCCAGGTATTAGGAGCTCCTGTGAAATAGGAGCACTGACCTCCTCCGTGGGCCTCATTAGTGTCCTGGTAAAGGACCAGACCATCAGGAAAAAAACAAACAAACAAAAAAAACTACACTTTGATATGCGCTCTAAAAGCTTAGACTCTGGAGTACTAAGCGTTGGCACACATTTTACATCTATCTCTATCTACATACAAATATAGCTATATCTCAAAAAAATCAACGAGATCTGAAAGAAAACAATTTTCTAAGAAAGGGGCAGAGGTTCAGAAAACCACACTTTAATGATGCAGTGTATATACAAATGTTAGCAAAGATGTATGGCATAAATGCTATCTTATTATGTTAGGAATTCACAAATATGTATTCCTGTTATGGTCAATTTACAACAGAAGCCCATCCTTGTGTGAGGAACCACAATCAAATCATCTTCTGCTTTTAATGTTAAGATAATAAGTGAACTGTAAATTAGAACTGGAAATAAAGAGGAAGAAGGAATTGAAATTGGAATCAGCTTTCTTTACAAGATCACTAAAATGGGAGTAATTTACTATTCAAGACACAATCCGTTGAAAAATTCATCTGACGAAACGTTTTTAAAGCATACCACATAGTGCAATTACGGCTTTTCTTGAAGTTGAATGAAACCGTCGCCTGAATGCAGATTAACGAATGCCAAATTACCACAAGGTCCTCAATGTATGTTTTATCTTAAAAATCAAAATAAATAACAGCATCACTTAAGAAACCAGTTCCTTCAACAGATGTCCCAAGGCTGATGTTTAAGCAAATCTCCTTGGCAACCAAGGAGCACAGTGCATATGGGGCAGGGGGACAAGGGGGACAAGAGGGACAAGGAGGGTGCAACTCCAGGGTTGGTAGCATAGGTAACCGGAACAGTAACTGCTCCCGCTAGACGACGCTGGTAGAGGCTGCCGGGCTGCACGCCCCTGAAATTTCAACTCCGGGTCTCGCCCCCACTGGCGCACTAGCAGCCTCGCTCCCTCTCCCTGGGGTCCGCAAGCACCAACCCCGAACAGACTACAAGGGGGAGACTGGCTTACCCGATGGGTGAGCGGTCTGCTGGGTTAGGGACCCGAGGCGGCAGCACAGGCACCGGGCTCTCCCTGATGCACAATGGCTCTGCTTCGCCCCACGATGCTGAGGTTGAGAAACCGCAGTAGCTTGGCTCTGCCGGTTTGGGGATGCGGTAGTGAAGGACGAGCGCGCTAGCGTGTGTGCATGTGTGTGTGCGTGTGTGTGCGCGCGTGTGTGCGCGCTCCCTGACTCTCCCGCGGGGAAACAGTGTTCCCAAGTAAATGAAAAGCACCAGCCAGCACCGCAGGGGGCACGTCCGGCTCACTCGGCCCCAGGCGACCGCGTCAGCCTGGACACGCACCCTGGTAGCCCCCGGGGCGGGTTCAGACGCCGAAGCCGCTCCGCCCCCTCCCGACTCCAGGGAGCCCGCGCGCAAGCGCCCCCCCATCCGCTGGAGCGCCAGCGCGCAAGCCCTGTCCCCTCCCTCCCACGCCCCGCCA
>NW_007726789.1:14093-27868 GCF_000696425.1 Galeopterus variegatus | reverse complement strand
CACGCTCCACTCTCCTCCCCACCCCCGCCCCGCACCCGCTCTCCGCGGAAGTCCCCCGCCTGCGCGCCGCCCCCTTTCTCTCTCTCTAGCACCTGCGCTGCCGGACGCTGGGTCACGTGCACAGCCTGCAGCCCCAGCTGCGGCCCTCGCTGCGACGACTAGAACCCTGGAACCCAGCTTCCTCCTCCCAGACTCTCAACCTGCGGGAACAGACACCGTGACCCCAACTTGGTGTGCGGGCAGTGCCAGCCCTCTGCTTCCCTCTCCCTGCCCGGCTGACTTCTCAAGTTCAAGTTGCCTCTATTCCTAGCGACCCTACAGTGGCCCTCCTTAGGATAATACACTTTATGGTACTGTCTACAACGGGTTCACGGTAACTCTAAGAAACGACAGGGGGACCAATTCCCTAGAGGTGGGCGGGTATCCCCAACCTGAAGAATGAGGAAGGGTGTTTAGTTACATTTAATTTCCTGTTAAAACCGTGAACAGACAACAACTCCGAAACACCACCATCAAATTCCAGGGCTTTTTGCAGGTCAGTCGTGTCATTCCTCTGTAAATGTTTAAAACATTCTGAGAAACACTTGAACAAAGTGGGTGATTTAAATAGGTAAATATTTCACCTTTGAATTGAAAGCCTTGATTCTATGTGGAGTTAAGCCAGCAGGAGCAGTAGAATGTAACTCTAATTGGAGTAAGCTGTATTTTGTAGAAGTTCAAGGTTTAAACTGCTACAAAGATGGTATCTCACAGAATGTTATGTCCCATCTCCTGCAGGTTTATGTTTTCTGCACACTTGAGGTAGGAACAATGCCCTGATCTATCTTGAGGTGTCCTTAACATTATCGTTAGTCTCAAATCGGTGGTTTAGCAGTTTTTTGGGTTTTTTAAATTTATCATTATACAATGTGATTGATTTTCATGGCCCTTTACCAATTCCTGCCTCCCCCACCATCCACAGCAATCTCAGTTCTATTCACTTCTCTTAACAAGTTCAAAGAATTATTGTGGTGGTTGTCTCTCTCTCTTTTTTTTTATATTTGTTTGTTTTTATTAGCTCCTATTTATAAGTGAGAACATGCAGTATTTATCTTTCTGTGCCTGGATTATTTCACTTAACATAATTTTCTCTAAGTTCATCCATGTTGCTGTGAATGGAAGAATTTCATTCTTTTTTATAGCAGAGTAGTATTCCCTTGTGTAATTATACCACATTTTCCTTATCTACTCATCCACAGATGGGCATTTAGGTTGGTTCCAACTCTTGGCTATTGTAAGTAGAGCTGCAATAAACATGGGAGCCCAGTCATCTGTCAATGGACACTTCGGTTGGTTCCAACTCTTAGCTGTTGTAAATAGAGCTGCAATAAACATGAGAGTGCAGATATCCCTTTGACATGATGACTTCCATTCCTTTGGGTATACACCCAGCAGTGAGACTGCTAGATCATATGGCAGTTCTATCTGTAGTTGTTTGAGGAAACTCCACACTGTTTTCCATAATGGCTGCACTAATTTACCATCTCACAACAGTGCAGGAGGGTTCTCCTTTCTCAACATCCTTGCCAGCATTTTATTCTCTTGATACTGGCCAGTCTAACTAGGGTGAGATGATATCTCAGTGTGGTTTAGATTTGCATTTCCCGGATCCTTAGTGATGTTGAGCATTTTTTTCATGTGTCTGTTGGCCATTTGTATGTCTTTCTTTCAGAAATGCCTATTTAGCTTCTTTGCCCAGTTTTTAATTGGGTTATTTATTTTTTATAACTGTTAAAGTTGTTTGAGTTCCTTGTATGTTCTGGATATTAATATCTTGTTGGATGCATAGTTTGTGAATATTTGCTGTACAAAAGCTTTTTAGTTTGATATAATCCCATTTGTTTATTTTTTCTTTTGTTGCCTGTGCTTTTGGGGTCTTTGCCCAGTCCTATTTCCTGAAGTACTTCCCCTATATTTTCTTTTAGTAGTTTTATAGTTTTGGGCCTCTTAGCAAATGCACTATTTCAGATCCTCAAAGTTGTGTGTGTACATACCATGCTTGAAACAAATTGAATACACGAAAACCCACTTTTGTAGAACACACAAATTTGGAATGCAAGCCTCTTTCATTTCTTTTTTATCCACATTGCGTACAATATTAGTTAAGTTTTACAATCTTTGCTGAACATTTGTTTTATGATAAACAATAAAAATTCTTTCAATAGTGGGCTCTTCTATAGTAGCTTTGGCTAAGTTTCTGTTCATGAAAATTTCAAAAAATGACAGATTTATTAAAGATTGTACAAGAAGAAAGAATAAGTAGACAAGTCTCTTCCACACTTGTAAGAACCATGTAGCCACCGAGAATCTTTCCTTTCAAACAGAAAAAAAGTCCACACAATTACTATGAGTCATGAGCTTATCTGGTTTTAGTAAAATGTGCCCATTATGCACAACTTCATCCTTATTAATAAAATTTGTTTCATCAGTTATATCAATTATTATGGGACTGTTGAACACATTATAAAAGTGAAGGTTATTTGGAAAGCCAAGAAGTACATCCTTAAGTATAGTTTATATATAAATTTTTACTTATAAAATTTTTTTTTCTTCAGGGGAAGAACTCCAACACTCTTTTCCTCTCTTGCCCTGTAACACTTCTCCTTTGAGAAGTTATCTATTACATTGTTTTTGTTTCTAGTAATTTCCTGATAGTGCTTTCTTTGCCATTTAGCTCATAAACTTACAACAAAGGTGGGGAACTAATGGCCTGGGGATAAAAAAATGGGTTTTTGTTTGACCAACTGTGTTTTAAAAATTGAGAATTTTCACAAAAGCATCCAGACTCATTTTGTCTTGGAAATCAAACTTTTTGGCAAATTGGACCTAATATCTTCTATGGAAAAAAAATCAGTTAGTACTGGATAGCTGTTATAGCCTTTGAAGAGGGCACAGGCTCTCTCACCCATCATTTTATCCCACTTACTATTGCCTTACATTACTGGCCTGGCCTGACAGGCATTTGAATTTGAGCCCCTGGTCTACAAAGCCAATATGTCATACTCAGTTATCATTCTCAGGAATTTTAAAATGCGAATTGTTTAAAATTACTTTGTCAACAATATAAGCTGTTCACCATCTTTCGCAGTAGGTCCTCAATGACTTCTGCCCTAGAGTATATTATAATCAGTAACACAATGACATGAGAAAAAGATCTCTAAAAGACTCTGCACAATGTAAAACCTTTTCCTAAACTGAAGTAGTAAAAACTTACTTACCAGTTTGGAATTAGTGATTGGTTTATTTCTTAAAGCTGGGGGTCTATAAGCTGTTGCAACTTTAGGTTCTTCACTGGGTAATTCACTTGGAACTGCTTGGTAAGTTATTGTTTTTGCTGGAAATATTCCATCCAAAAATGGCTGCCAAGAAACCTGCCATAATTCTGAATTTGATGGCACATCATACTTGTGCAAGATGGAACCAGTATAATGCCAAATCTTGTACCCATTATTAACACGTAACCTGGGAGCACACGTGGCTGTTAAAATATGCTCACCATCTGGGCACCAAGCAAAATATGTAGAATCAGAAGCAACTGGTTTAGAAATAAGTTTGTAGTTTTTTACATCCCACACTTCCATTTGTCCCCTCAGATTTCCAAATCCAGCTAATACTAATATATGTCCATGAGGGCTATAGTACGCTGCATTACGAGGACCAGTTCCAAAGTCAAACACAGGATCACATTTCAAATTGAAAACTGTCGCTTTGGCAGGCATAAAACCATAAACAGCACAAAACTCAGTTGAACTAGAATTCCAAACTACATCATAAATGGGGCCATTTTTTGCTAGAAAAAGAATATAGAACCCAAATTAGCAATAAAGAATTATACAAATGCAATATTTATTAGCACAGTTATGAACATATAGCACTTATAAACATGTCATGCAGTAAAAAAACAAAAAACAAACAAAAAAAACAAACAACAACAAAAAAAACTCCCAAAATTTCAAGGTGCATTAAAATTAAAATATTCTTACATGATATATACTATAGAGATTAATGTATAATCATAAATTTATTTAAGAACCCCTATTGGATCTTAATTTTTTTTTTTTTGAGGCTGGCCAGTACAGAGATCTGAACCCCTGACCTTGGTGTGACAAGGTGGCTTTGTAACCAACTGAGCAACTGGACAGCCCCATGAATCTTAATTTCTTTAAAACATTTTGGCAATGTGGGCTCATAGAAGCCAATGTGGGCTTAGAGTAATAGTTTATTACTATTAATAAACAATTTTTTGGAAGGGATAACATATGCACATGGTAGTAAAAATATAAAGTGTATTAAAAGACACACCAGAAAATAAGTCCCTCTACACAAAGGCAACCCTCTGTTATATTTCTTGCATATCCTTTCAGCGTGTTTTTGTTATTTCATTTAGGACTATATCTTGGAGATTTTTCCACATAAGCACATTATCATCTACCTCATTCTGTTTCAGATGAACTGTATTCCATCATAAACCTTGATGCATATTCTCCACTATGAGTGTACAGAAAAATATCTGCAGGAGTGAAACTGCTAGGTTAAAGGGTGTAGACATTTATTTGATAACATACACCAAAATGCCCTTCGAAGAGGTTGTACCACTTTACACTTTTCTCAACAGTTTTTGGTGAAGGTTTCCCTCCCACTTTTATACATACTGTGTAGTTTCTAGGAGTGAAACTGCTAGGTTAAAGGGTGTAGACATTTATTTGATAACATACACCAAAATGCCCTTCGAAGAGGTTGTACCACTTTATACTTTTCTCAACAGTTTTTGGTGAAGGTTTCCCTCCCACTTTTATACATACTGTGTAGTTTCATTATTTTTATCTTTGCCAACCTATTAAGTGAAGACATATCTTGTTTTCACTTCTATTTTTGTAATTATAAGCTAAGCACCTTTTAATATATTTATAAGTAATCTAATTTCTTTTTCTGTAGGATAATTTTTATTGTCCCATGCCTATTTTTGTCTCCAGTTACTGGTATTTTACTTGGCCTACTAGATATATTGAGAAAATTCACCTTTTCTGATACTCATCCCTTGTTATGTTCCCCCCTATTTTTTGTTTGCTTTGCTTAATTTATGGAATCTTTTCTTCCCCCAATGTAGAAATCTATAATTTTATACATATTCAAATTTATCATTTTTATCCCTTATGATTTTTCATTTATAAAGTCTTTTTCTACTCTAAGATTAGAAAAAAAATCTCCCATATTTTCTTCTAGTTCCTCTGTAGTCTTATGTATAATTTTTTGGCCCAAATGGAATTTATTTTGGTGAAGAAGTAGGGATATTAACTTTATGTTCCACATGGCTAGCCCGTTATCCCCAAAATACACATTAAATTACCAATATTTTTTCCGCTGATTCAAATGCTGACTTTATAATATATTAACGGCTATAGAAGCATAGATCTATTTCTGGACTCTGCTTTGTCTCACTGATTTATCAGTCTATCCATAAGCCAGAACCAAATTGTCTTAGTTACAATTGCCTTACATTTTAACATCTGGTAGTATCAGTACTCTCCTGCCCTGTTCTTCTTTTGCAAAAGTTTTGAAAATATTCTTGCATTTTCATTTTTCAATATCAATTTTAGAACCCAAAAGTTTATCTAGTAAAAAGAAAAAAATCAACTGATACTTAAATTTAATTTTTAGGTTAATTTGAAGAGAAATGACATATTTATAAAATTCTTCTTACTAATAAATGTCATAGTTTGTCCCTCTGAAGACTTTTAAAGTTTTCTTCCCATAGGTTCTATATATTCCTTACTTTTGTTGCTATATATGGGATCTATATAAGCAGAGATAATTCTGTTTTCTCCTTTTAAAATAGTATGTGTCTTTCTTCTTCTGATCAGTTATATTGACTAGATATTTCAGAATGTTAAATAATATTGGAAAAGGGAGCCATCTTTGTTTTGCTCCTGACTTCAATGGGAAAACAGATTTTTGTAAAGGTTACCCTACTTACATATGTTCAATTCAAAATGAAAAACTTAGGGAGCAGCCAGTATTTTAAAACTATTATTTTAAAGTTAACTTAGCTCATCAAAACAACAGATAAAGTGGTAACATTCTCAGATATTATTCACAACTCTGAAGATAATAGTACTCAACTCACTAGATCAACCTGTTGTCATAATTAGTTAAGTAAGTCCCAAAAGAGCTACTACAATGAAATTACCTCTCAGGAAGTTCCTTATTAAAGTGCTGGCATAACTCAATTAACTGATTGGATTGTCAAAATTGAGTATGTTTGAGGATGATTTTAAGTTTCTTAATTAGGAGGAATTTTACCTTAAAAGTTATTAAGGTATCTAAGTTCTATCACTTGATCAAGAATTTAGATTACATCATCTTTATAGCATAGTATTTTTTACTATCATTGTTTGTATGAAAGGAAGACCACTGGAATACTCACGTAATTGTACTACTGCACTTTCTCCATTTGTTGCAATGTAGTGCAGTGTTTGTTCCCCATAGTAAGAAGCTCCTGTCTTGTCAACATCTGTACTAGCTATTACCAATACAGCAGTAGCTGTAACAGTAAAAACTTTAATTAGGTTTAAGATACTAAATAAGCATTGATACATTTTATACAAACAAAAATGTAAGTCTAAATTAAGACTTGATAAACAAAATGAGGGATAAAATATATTTATCGTACCTTTTTTATTCCAGAGCATAGTAACCTTATCAGCCTTAAAGAAACTTTTATTGGCTAAAGCTGCATGAGGTCCACCAAAGTTGGGGTACTGATACAATCGAACAAATGAAGGTGCACCTTTACTTCCTGGAACATAGACAGCCACCTAAGATACACAAACATAAATCACTACTTAATTTTTTGAAGCATATAAACTAAGATGGACATATTTTTACAGTCATAAAAAACTAAGAAAAGGTTTAAAAACAGATTATTCCACATAAACAAACAAAAACATAGCAAATACCTTGTATGGTTGGGGTCCAGGTGATAACACAAAATCATTAATTTTTTGCAAATGCAATTTATTTGCAATTGTGTCTAGAAAAAAGAGCAAATGGTGTTAAACTGATGAGAAAAGCTAATAGGAACATGTTAAACTCTGAATGTATTTCAAAAGCTTACTATAACCACACACTAATACTGCTCATTGTAGTCTCATGTAGGTGAGGCAGAGCAATACAGAAAAAGCATGGGGTGAGAGCAAGACAAACCTGGGCTTGACTCCCTACTCAGTCATTTACTAGCTATGTGAGCTTGGACAAATATTGGGATTATACTGCTTAACTCCCAGTGACTGATTTTAAGAGTATAGTGCTAGGCATATGGTAGGTATTCAATAAATGTCAGTTCTCTTTTCTTCAACCTCTGAAATAAAGTAGTCTTAGAGCCCATTAGATGAGAAAGATTGACCTCGGCCTGCTACTGTAGAATGTGGATATGGAAATTCTGTAACTAATGTGATAAATAGTTACATGATAATAACAATAATAACAATGGCTGATATTTACTGAATGCTTACCCTATGCTAGGTAATCAGAACCCACCTATTAACAATACTGCTACCTGAGTTAACGGGACCAAGAGTTATTACTCTTTCTTTGTTCAATTTCAGAGATCAATAACTGTTCAAAAGTAGCACACCAAACTGCCGATTGGTGACTCCCTTTCTTAGGCATGCTCACAAAGAGGTAAGACAAGAAAACAAGCTAACCCAAAACCAATGATGTTGGAGTGAGTCTCAAAAGCAGGAAAATGAAGTGTATGGCTATACTGATTGAATGCTGCTCAGAATCAGTCTGCATGCTATCTTTGGTACATGTGATCAGAGTTACTAATTCCTATTCTACTATAATATACTCAAAAGTTCAGTAATCATGTTATTGGTGTTACTGTTGGTATTGCTACTCTATGTATCCTGTGTGCATAATGTGGAATAAAGTAAGTAAGTACTTATGTGAACATGATATTCTCAAACCATCACCCCTCATATCCCAGAGAAACAAGATTCTTGGTGTTGGCAAAAGCAATACAAATATGGTAGAAGAGGCTAAGTAAAAACCTGTAGTCTTTATTTAAATGGGAATATCATTATGAACTCATGATTATTATGTCTTTAAAAAAAGAAGAAAAAAGGCCTAGAAACAATGATCAACACAGTAATAATGAGAACCCCTAAAACCCAGATAGTGGTCTCTAAATACCACTTTCCATGAAAAAGAGCCAGGGTTTTTGCAGAATTGGCCAATTCTAGGTGTACAGCAGGAAGTATGCAAGATAATCCTAGAACAGCTTGTCATTAAAGACTAACTGGCCAATGATGAGACAATTTGAACATCAGTGAGAAAAATAACTGCAATGGATTGAAACACATGTATTTTAAATCCATAGTTCATTAAGGATGGGGAAAAAAACTAATTGGTTACAATGGAAGTTGCGAGAGACAGAACACATTATATTAAAAGTGATAAAGGTAAAAAATATTTACCCTGCCTTTTCTATGTAAATATGCCACTATGTAACCAAATTGCAGATGGGGAACTTTTCTTCATACAGCTAATAAAGAAGGAGGGAGGGGGAAAAATTGGAATATCACCAATTTACAACTACTGATGAAATAACGCAACTAGGCATTGAACACTAAAGTCAGCTAACCCTATAGTTTTATTTTATTTTATTTTTCCCCTAGCTGGTACAGGATTGAACTCCAGACACTGGGGTTACCAGCACCATACTCTAACCAACTGAGCTAATCGACCAGCTAAACCCTATAAAATTAAAGACAAGCAGACATTACATGCTTTTCAGTGAAAGAATTGAACACCAACTTATGTAGTCTTATCTTTACCCACCAAAAAAAGAACCTACAGCTGACCAACTCTAGACACAACTAGCAATTTATAGGCTACAGATGATCATGTTAAATTATACTACGGAACACAAAAGCAAAATTCAAACTATGAAAAAATAGGCAAGACAAATAACCTTGTTTCTTAAATAATATATGACAAGGGAGAAAAAAGAAATGGAGTGGGAACTTATAGATTAAAAGAAACTGAAAAGATATAAAATTTTGTATCAACTGCAATGTGTGGTACCTTATTTGGACTCTGAGTTTTAAAAAAAGTATAACATTTGTAATTCTTAGAAATTTAAATGCTGACCAGATATTTAATGATCTGTGATCCTGGTATTGTGGCTAAGTTTAAAAAATTAAGGGACCTAATCTTCAGATATATACACTGAAAAAATTTACTGGTAAAATTATATGATGTCTGGGATTTGCCTTAGCTTACTAACAGAGATGGTAGCTGGATAGATGTATGGCTAACATAGGATTGGACATGAGCTGATGGTAGCTGGGACTAGGTGTCTACTTTGTGGTTGAAATTCTGCACAATAAAACATTTAAAAACATTATGTAACAGAATTTCAATAGCAATTAAATTCAAGAAGAGGTATTCAAATGTCTCAACAGCAATTATCAGATAATAAAAAGTTATTATAAAAGAAAACCTTTCTATTATAGAATTTCAGTGACATTTAGACTTATAAAGTAATGTAAATGAATATAAAAGCAATTTTTGATTAATAAATTAGCAGTATTTAGAGGAACCCTATGATGCCACATAAGGTAATGATATCTGTGTACATTTACAGTAAATAATAAAATTATTTAATAAATCTTTACGTACTAAAATTGTTGTTTTCAAAGAAGTGAACTTCATTGTTAACATTTCGGGCACAAATAATTTCATCTTCTGACCAGGATGGACACCTATGTTAAAAGAAAGAATATACAAAAATTTAGACAGAATGTAATATTACATTAACATTTTAAAGTTTGCGATATTGCTTACTATTCAAGGAAAAATACTTACAAATATAATATGAAGTTACTAATAGCTTTAGTCAGTATATACAAAAGAAAAATATTGTTCTTTCCATTTAAATACTAAACAAGAGACAGAACAAGTTTCTACTCAGTTACATTCTATAGTGGAATTATGTCCTCCCCCAAACTCATTGAAACTTGAATTGTATCCCCTAAGTTTTATGTATTAGAAACTTGGACCCCACTGTGACTGTGAAGAGGTTGGGAAATCCTATTATGGTAATTGAAAGTGTGGGGCCCTGAGAGGTGATTAGACTGTAGGAACATGCTGTAGTGAATGGATTAAAAATAGTGTTCATAGGAGTGGTTCTGAGGGCTTTAAAGGGACAGTGCATGAAGAACTGTCTTTCTCTTGTTCTCTCTGCTCCACCATTTTTGCAATGTAATACCCTGCCGTCACTGTCTCCACCACCAAGGCCTTTACCAAATGTGTTCCCTGGACTTTGGAATTCCCAGCTTCTGAAACTGTAAGCAATAAATATTGTTTTCTTTATAAATCAGCCAGAATCAAGTATTCTGTTATAAGCACAGAAATGGAATAATACACATTCCTACATACAAAATTCTTAAATATGTAGATTTTGGTCTGATAAATTATTTTTAAAATCAATACCAGAGAAACAACTATTATATAATGACAATACTTAAAATACTGTATAAATAATAAGTACTTTAAAACATTTATTTACCAATTTTGCATTTTTTTCTGGATAAAAGATTTCAAACATGTCCCAGTTTTCACATCATAAAGTTGTAGGTTGGGTATCCCAGCTGTACCATCTTTAGAAGCTACAATAACAACAAAATTTTTTGCAGTAATTGTCTCCTAACACTTGTAAAAATATTTCATTCTTAGAAGAAATTGGAACAAGATTATAAAGATCAAGTAAAAGAGTGGCTTCAAATGAACTTTTTTCTGTAGCCTTAATTATGGAGTTAATCATCCATTTCTAAAGCCATTAACAAGATGATAGCTGTCTGAGCATCTCTGAAATGAGTTAACTACTACAGATTCTAAGAATACTTAAGAGATTTCCTATTTATTAAGATTGACAAAGATTACTGTCAAATGGATTAAATCATGAAAGCTTGCATCTATAAGTCACTGATAAAAGAAAAAAGTTACAGAAAACCACTCCTGATTCTTAACTGATTTTCGATTTCCTTGAAAAAATAAGATTCATTAGTCCATGTTTCTTGAAAGAACAAAACCCAGGTTTATAATCCACCAATGAACTATTATTGTTTACTTATTAAACAATATTAACATTATTAGAAAGTGTTTCATAAAATAAGCCCCTATATCAGTTTTCGATATTTTATTACTCATCTATAAAGCACAGCTACATAAAATGTTCATATATTATCATTAGATATCTTCAAATGTGTTAGACAATAGCACACCATTTCCTACTCTTTGTCATACCACAAACTTCTTAGATATTGTGCCTACTGTACTTCCTTTCACTTAAAGTGATTATTTAAATGGTTTTGATTTTAAAAGTCAGTTATTCTTAATCTTTAGAGATCTTCTCTATGCAGCAGTTATTTAACTTCTAGATCTTCCCTGTCCTTTTTCTTTTCAACTCTCTCATAATGGATCTTTTTACTAACTTACTATGGTATATACTGTGAAATTACTTTCAGTATATTGTATTTGGAGAGTACAAGGTTCACTACTGATTATAAATATTCACAAGCACTATTTACTAACATAAAGATTAACTACTTTCTTATATGGTTACAAACCTTTTTTTTCACTAAATTTAATTGGTCCTCTCAAAATATTTTATAATGGGAAAATACTTACTAGTGTAAGGCTGCCATGTTGCCAAGACAGTATTTTTCGGTGAGAATTCAAGGCAAACTGCCTTTGGAAGGTCGAAGGAGTGCAGCAGTCCCTTGTTTGTGACATTGATAATATTTACTCTGGTTTCAAAAGAAATTACTTCAGCAATGAAATACAGTTTTATAATAGCCAGCACTAACCAAAACATTCATATTTCTTTTCAAATATAGATTACTGCAAAGTGTTCATTTTTCATAAAAATCAATTTTCAGTTACTTTTAGAAAATATCCAAGAAACACCTTCACTAAAAAAAGAAATGTATATTTTACTGAAAGGCCCCTATGTAAGGCTAATGTTGGGAAATAATATAGAATTAGTAGAAAGGCACACGGATGATTCCACCTTCGGCTGAAAAGGAAACAACACAGCCTTTAAGTGAACCTTAAAGCCTTTAAAGAAGCTAAAGCATATCAAACCAAAGGGAAGGCAGAAGTGCTAGAGAGAATGGCAAAAGCACATTTTTTAATTTGAATAAATGAAAGCTGTAGCAGCTAGGAAAATCATTAAGACTTTTGATGTCTACTAAAATTTCAAAAGCGGTCTCCAAAAGATATGATTATAAGAATTATTATAGTATAATAATGACAAAAATGACAATAACTGTATAATAAAAGCAGTTCCATTTTTTGGATGCTTCCTATGCACCATGTAGTGGCCTAGCCACTTCATGTACATTTTCTCATTTAATCCTTATGATAATCTTATAAGAGCCATCATCCTTATGTTACAAATTGTTAAACTGAGGCTTAGAAAAATGAAATGACTTGATGATTTGCCAAGATCATACTACTGATCAATCAGCTTTGAAATCAGTTTGGCCCAATTTGACTTTATGTACAATAATAAACTCTTTGGGTTTAAAAAAAAAATACTATATCTTATTCCAGAAATCGTCAAAAGTGACTTTATTCTAGTCAGTTTTAATGAGGATATCAAGGTTAGGATAAGCAGTAACTGGTAAGAATGAAAAATTATCACATATTGTTTAAATGCACACAGACATGCACACACTCACGAGATTCTTTACAACTTACAGTAAATTATGTATTTTAGAATTACATGAAGCTTTCTTGTTTGTTTGTTGTTGTTGACAACCTTTAATAGTTATTCTTAGTTTAATGGAGGGTATTTATTCATGCACACACTCACGAGACTCTTTACAACTTACAGTAAATTATGTATTTTAGAATTACATGAAGCTTTCCTGTTTGTTTGTTGTTGTTGACAACCTTTAATAGTTATTCTTAGTTTAATGGAGGGTATTTATTTTAATTTAAAAAGACACATTTAAGGAAAAATCAGTTATAGTGTCTGACTTAGTTAACCACGAACCGAACAAAGACCACAATCAATAATACACTACATCTGATTCTCTTGCCCTGGAACAACATGTACCATTGGAGCCACAGGAAATAAATGCCAGAACCTGGTACAGAAAATATCTATTAAAAGTTTAAGTGTTCTAATCATTTGCCTCATTTTTATTTGGTTTGTCATTATTATTATTAATATTCAGTTATGAGAGTTCTGTGTACAAGAGTTCTGAATACAAATCTGTTACCAAATATGTGTTTTGCAAATATCTTTTTCTCGGTTGGTGTCTTTTCTTTTAACATCATTTTTTGAGCAGCAGAAGTTTGTTTAAATCAAAATTATCAGGTTTTTTTTCTTTTATGTTTTCTGCTTTTTGTGTATTGTAAGAAATATTTGCCTTGCCTAAGATGACAGTAATATTTTTTCTATGTTTTCTTCTAGAAATTTTATAGTTTTGGGTTGTGACTTTAGGTCTAGTATGCATTCCTAGTTAATTTTGATAAGTGAAGTGAGGAATGGGTCAACATTAATCTTCATCTCTTTATAGAGTGTCCCAGTACTATATATATCAAAAAGACTATCCTTCCTCCATTGTATTATCTTGGCACCTGTGTCTATAAACAATTGTATGAGTCTAATTCTGGAGTCTCCATCATGTTTTGTTTATCTATAGGTTGACCTTCCACTA
>NW_007726789.1:11950-13591 GCF_000696425.1 Galeopterus variegatus | reverse complement strand
AACTAATTCAACACATTCTCTTTAGTAGTTAATTTTTAAAAATCATATGTTTAATCCAATCCGACCTGATAGTTGAAAGACCTCAGAAAACATCACTGTCAAGAACATTAAAAGTGTGCTTTTCAAATGAATGCACAATTTTCTCCCTTTTAAAAAACCTAACTATTATATGTAGTTAAAAACAACTTTAAACCAAGCAATAAATATTTGGGCATTTTCCTGGTCTGTGAAATGAAATGCTGTAGTGACTCTTGGAAAATTAAAACGGACTGGTTTTCTTCGTAAAATACAAGCATTTAATCTAAGTAATTATTTTTTTGCAAAACCAATTTGTAATCCGATATTTTATGTAATGTAGATTATGCTAAACATTCTTTTGAATAACATATACTTTTACATACAATAAGACTAATAGTAATAACAGCAGATGGTTGTTACTAACTTAACAGCAAAGATAACAAGCATCTAAATCTAACGTAAAGAAGCAAAGAGACTGAAGCATTAGTGCAGAACTTAAGAAACCCTAACCAATAACTTAAGACCACTATCTAAAACAACTTCTCAGCTTCTTCAGTATTAAATCAATCATGTTTTCATATGATAATTTTAATTCTAAGTAACTAGATAACTCAAACAAGTCATGGCATATATAGAAAGTAACTTTGAAGGTGTTCTATGGAGGTTACATTGGAGATTCTCACTGCATCATGACATTAAAAGATGGACTTTTTTGATGATACCAAAGTACATGTTATTCAAATAATGCCAGTTATGCTACGTTTATGATACACATAAAATATGTTATATAAGTCAACACTAACTTTTCTCCACTGCCCCAGGCAAACAAGGTTCCATCCTTACTAAAGGTATAGACTTTGCAATTTTTCCCAGATTCCCTGAAAATGACAAAAAAAAAAANGAAAAATCAGTTATAGTGTCTGACTTAGTTAACCACGAACCGAACAAAGACCACAATCAATAATACACTACATCTGATTCTCTTGCCCTGGAACAATATGTACCATTGGAGCCACAGGAAATAAATGCCAGAACCTGGTACAGAAAATATCTATTAAAATGGTAGACAGGACATGGGGACACACTAAAAAGATACAGAGCTGAATCCAATAGAAGGTTAAGCAAGGATATGAATGAAGTATATAAAATCATTAAGAATATTTGCCAAGGTGAAAATAGACTTATTCAACAAACTGCAAGTTAGTAGAATAAGGGATACCTCAAAAAATACATACAATGAAAAGAAGTATGGTATATCCCATTACGAAGTAAATTTCTACTGACTAATCAAATAACATAAACTAAAATATGGGTCAAAAACCAAACATTAAATACCCACAATAGGTTACACCAAAAGAAATAAGAAAATTTGAGAATATATCCTATCTTTCAGGCTAGGTTAAGACTGTTAACACTGTAGAAAGAACCAACATGATTATATTATTAACAATTGGAGAGTAGTAGTTTGTTGACTGAATAACTTAAAGAATTAAAAAACTAATTAATGTTTTTAATTAAAAAAGCTAACTCTGCCAGCTACTTATAGTCATAAAAGGTGAATCAACTAATTCAACACATTCTCTTTAGTAGTTAATTTTTAAAAATCATATGTTTAATCCAATC
>NW_007726789.1:10402-11660 GCF_000696425.1 Galeopterus variegatus | reverse complement strand
AAAAAAAAAAAGTTTAAATTAATAAGCTTAATACTTTTCAAAAAGTCTGATTATAAAGTCTATAATCTCACTACAAATTTAATGACTAAAAACTTACACAAATTTTAGATAATAATTCCAAAATGCTTTACCGTGCCTAAACATTTAACCCTCTTAAAATGCAATGCCAACAACTACTGTAAAGTAAGCTGAAAACTGATTTTATACCAACAGATCAATCTTAAGGAAAAAATAGAGCCCTTTTGGGTAAATAACTAGCTTGTGTAGAGACCCCCAAATGCAAGTGAATGTGAAAGTTACCAGCTATCAGCCCTAATCTTGAGAAGGCTAAAGGATTTCACCATGGAGACTTTGTAGAAAATGCCCTAGACCACCTGCATAACAAAACAGTGGTGGAGAGAATATCCTCAAGTGGCCAAGAAATGCCCCTGGATTTGAAGGACAAAGATCTTCAATCAATTTCTCATGTGTAGAGACAGAGAGTATAACAACAATAAGAGGATCTTCACATTAAATAAAAGCTGATGCAGGATTCTGGACAAAAATAGTTGTCCCTCAGTTTCCATGTGGGATTGGTTCCAATATCTCCTGGGGATACCAAAATCTTAGGAGGCTCAAGTCCATGATATAAAATGATGTGGTATTTGCATATAACCTATGCACATCCTACCATATACTTTAAATCATCTCTAGATTACTTATAATATTTAATACAATGTAAATGTTATGCATTGTTTAAGGAGTAATGACAAGAAAAAAAAAGTCTGAACATGTTCATTACAGACACAATTCCTTCAAACATTTTCAATCTGAGGTTAGTTCAATCCATGCATGTGGAATCCAAGGATACGAAGGGCCAACTGTAGTCAAAACTGTTAGCACTTTATCTCTCAAATGGAGATGGCTGGCCACTATGAATGCATCTCCCAGTGATAATGAAGACCCAAATAGAAATGTACATGTGTGTACATGTAGATGTCGATTAGTGTAGTCATAACATGAGATGAGAACTCCAGGGCCAATAAATAATTTGAATTGCTAAATAACAACAAATGTGCTGAGAATTGACCCATACATCCCCCTTAAACTGAACACTGTCTTTGCATTAATTCATCTGAAGATGGCATTTTGCTTCTGCAATCACACAATAATGGTAGCTTATATTCAGTTTGTAGTTAACAAAAATATTTTTTTTGTTCATCTTTTTCACATATAAACACCTATGACGAAGATATTCCCTATCCTATACTTGTGCAAC
>NW_007726789.1:7287-9381 GCF_000696425.1 Galeopterus variegatus | reverse complement strand
TCATCTTTTTCACATATAAACACCTATGACGAAGATATTCCCTATCCTATACTTGTGCAACACATTTCCGAACCTTAAGGCAGGATTTTACAATTATCCATATTAAATTCCACCCAGGTTTTGGCCTATCATTCCAGCCTACTGAGATCTACTTTATGTTTTGATTTTCTCTTTTAAAACATTAGTCATTCCTTACAGATTTATGTAATGTATAAATTATAAAACATTTCCAAGCTATCACCTAAATTATTTATAAGAATGTTGAATGAGCTCTGAACAAGATCCTGTGACTCACCAACAATCCTTCCCTCAAACTAAAACCACCTCATTAATCAGCTGACCTCATAGCTTTTAATCAATGACAACTCTGTTACCATCATCCAACCCAGACTTTCTCATTTTTCAGATACTTTGCTAAAACCATGTTTACAGTTCTGTTATTCTGATATGTCTCGAAATTCTACTCAGAAAGGAAATGAGATAAGCTTGAAACAATTTGTTCTCAGCAAGCTCATTTTAATTCCAGTAATCACTCCCTTATCTCAATGATTATAAACTGTCATTTTAATAACTAATTCTAGAACTGTGTTTAGGATTGCCGGTAAGCTTAATAGACTACAGAACCCAGAATTAAATTTTTTTCTTAATCTTGGTAATTAGGAAATGTTGTGTACTTCTTTTTGGTATTATTTTTCATTTTTATTTTATTTTTTTTTATTTATTTTATTTTTTATTTATTTATTTTTGGTGGCTGGCCAATATAGGAATTCAAACCCTTGACCTTGGTGTTACGAACATCATGCTCTAACCAAGTGAGCTAACTGTTGAGCCCTTGGTATTATTTTTTTAAATGAAATATTTCAAATATACAGAAAAAGAAAAAAGTATGATAACCCACCCACCACCAAGCTTAAATATTAACTCAAAGCCAATTTTGCTTAGCTACCCCCACTTTTATTTTTAATGCCAGAATATTTTAAAGCAAAAACCTGATGTCACATCATTTTATTCTATACTTAGATATGCATTTCTAACTGATGAGGATATTTTTAAAAACACATAATCACCACCATGCCACTTTATCCCACAAAATTAACTCCTTACTATCATCTAATACNCACATAATCACCACCATGCCACTTTATCCCACAAAATTAACTCCTTACTATCATCTAATACTCAGTACTTGTATTGGATATCAGGTTTTTTAAAACTCCCCACGTCATTCTAATGAGCGGCCAAATTTAAGAATTATCTAGCTAAAAGAATTAGACAGAGTTTAAAAAAGTTTTTTAAAATCTTCATAGAAGCATCACATTGTCTCTATCGCACATAATATCTCCTTGTTCTACTTTTAGTGACACTGAGATTGTACTGGATCCGGTCATGTGCATCCTTGGATCCACCTAACCCTTGCTGTTTCCCAAGCCTCAACTATTCAATGAAGAGACCTAGCCACCCCATCTCCGAACACCACTGGTTGTCTGACTCTCCAGGAGTGAGAGCCCTACTTCAGCATGGCTTCCATTATGCCCACTGCAGCAGCAGGGAGAGGAGCTCTGGTACTTAGGTTCAAGACCAATAGGCTCTGGCTGCAGATTAATTTCTCACCCTTCTTCCCCACAAGAAATTTTTTTGAGGCACAGTGGTTCCATACAGTCTCTCTGGAGACATTTTGCATGTATGACCAAGCAACCCAGCTATATGTTGTGGATCGGTGGTCAGCTCAGTGCATCCCCCATTATAATTGCTTTCACTCCTTTCCTTTTTCCCCTACTCCTGCTGCCTTAGGACTGCACACTACAATAAAGTATAGTATATACAGACCCTGTTTTCTAGAGTAGTACTTCTCAAACATTAGTGTGCTTACAAATCATCTGAGGATCTGGTTAAATAAAATACTCATTCTATTCAGTAAGTTGGGTAGGGCCTGAGATGCTGCATTTCAGCACTGACTCACAGGTGCTGCCAATATGGCTGGTTTGGGCCCATACTTCCCATAACAAGGTTCTAGAGAACAGGCTGAATAAAAATTGGTCAATAGGGCCGGCCCCGTGGCGCACTCAGGAGAGTGCAGCGCTGGGAGCACAGCGT